>NW_010331316.1:0-14547 GCF_000700745.2 Antrostomus carolinensis | reverse complement strand
CCCAATTCTCTCCCTTATCCCCTGGGTGGGGAGGAGTGAGGGAACAGTTGTGCTTGGCTGCTAGCCAAGTGCTAGCCCAGTGAAACCAGCACAGGCAAGTGGTGGGCAACTGTCTGGGCAACCTGTGCCAGTGTTTCACCATCCTCATTGTAAAGAATTTCTTCCTTACATCCAGTCTAAATCTCCCCTCTTTTAGTTTAAAACCATCACCCCTTGTCCTATTGCTAAAAATTTATCCCCATCTTTTATATAAGCCCCCTTGAGGTATTGAAAGGCTGCAATGAGATCTCCCCGGAGCCTTCTCTTCTCCAGGGTGAACAACCCCAACTCTCTCAGCCTGTCCTCACAGCAGAGCTGTTCTATTCCTATGATCATTTTTGTGTCCCTCCTCTGGACCCGTTCCAGCAGGTCCATGACCATGTGCCGAGGTCCTTTCTTGAGTTCAGTGGGACTTGGCTAATGGTCACATTGTATAACCGACACGGTCAGTGGAAATTCACCCTTGGGGGTTGCAACATGTTGGCTGCACATTTCATTGCAACCCACGATAAGGGGGATCATAACCAGTCTCCTTTCCAGAAGGGTGGTTGCAGTTACTTATTGACAAAGCACTCAGCCATCAAACTTGCACAATCCCATGGGCCCTATAAATACCAGGTGCCTTTCCTAGTCTCTTCCTCAAACAAATTTCATCCTTCATTGGTCTTTCAGTCACTTTGCAGGAGCACAGAGTCCACAACCGACTGGCAACCATGAGGATCCTCTACCTGCTCTTCGCTATTGTCTTCCTCCTCTTCCAGGCTGCTCCAGGTGAGACTCCTACAAAGAATTAAAAGGCTTGTCAGTAGATGTGTATGCATAGGAGGAAAAAACCAACCATCAACTGACAGGCAAAATCTGATAGAATCATAGACTGGTTTGGGTTGGAAGGCACCTTAAAGCTCATCCAGTTCCAACCCCTCTGCCATCAGCAGGGACACCTTCCACTAGTACTGTCGGGTTGGTGCTATGCAGTGAATGGGACCAAGAATGTCTGTTCTCATGATGGCACACTACCTAAAACAGCAACACATGATTTATTACATATTTATCCTTCATCATTCTAGACTGCAAACTGAGATTTTAATGTCTCTTTAACCACTTCCCACAGGTTCTGCAGATCCTCTTTTTCCTGACACCGCAGAGTGCAGGAGCCAGGGAAATTTCTGCCGTGCTGGAACATGCCCACCCACCTTCGCTGTCTCAGGGTCGTGCCACGGGGGGCTGCTGAAATGCTGTTCAAAGTAAGTGCCACAGGACTGAAAGGCATCAGAGGGTGTTTTTATCCTGCCATTTTATCTACTGTTTCTTTGAATAATGTGCACAACTCCATGGGGCTTGCAGGGTATAGCCATTTGAGAGGAAGTTCAGATGGCAGATGAACATGTAAACATCCTACATGTGTGTTTAAGGAGACAGTTCATTTGGATGGAAGTTTTATATGAGACTAAAAATTCAAGAGGGTCAGAATTTCCCAGAATTCAGTATTTTTCACTGTATTTCAAATGTTGATGTGGGATGAAAAATAAGTTTTTTCAAGGAATTATTAGGAAAATACTTCACAGCATCTTCACCCATCAATGTAGAAACAATATATCCTCCCTCTGTTCTTCTCATTTCCAAAATGACTTAGAAAATTTAATTTTAATGGGGGAAAAATGTTCACAGAACTCTGCTTCTCCTTCCTTCCACCACTGTGCAGCTCTTAGAAAGGTGAAGAGTGAATTTGTCAGAGACTGGAGACCACTGGGTGTGCATTTCACTTTCAACTTTGGAGACCACTAATAATGTCTGTTGTTTCCCTGACAGCAAGATTTTTTTTCTTTCCTTAAGATTTTGACCATGCTTTTGGAGAATGCACTTACATCTAGGATAAAACATATTCCTCAGGCATTTAATTCTTACAATAACTTTGTTCCACTGATGGCCACATGATGATCATGGCCAGCTGCAGTGACTATCACATACACTGAATTCAGTGGCAAATTAAGAGAGGTTCCTGTATCTTCTTATAAAAAAGATGGGTGTGATGACATAACCCATGCCAGCAAGAGATGTTCAGGCAGATCATTGATGTGACTGGAAAGAACCTGATTCAAAATAAAGGGAGAAATCTGTATTTTCTGAATTCTCCAGAACTCCTTATTGTGTTATTTATAGAATTTCCAGGTTTTAAAGGTTCCCAGAAACTGAAGGACATGTGATGAGGTGGCTTTAGGGAAGAAGTTTCATAGGATTTGTTCAGCACATGGAGATCCTCAGCCAGACAGTGGTTTCAGGAAACTCAAGTCATACCAAGAATAGGACGTGTTTGTTTTCAGGAGATTAAGATGCTAAGGAAGCATCCACTTAGGAACTCAGGAAAGTAAATGATACAGAAGCCACCTACTATTAGATGATTTTACAAAGAAATGATGTGATCCCTCAGGCTCTGTGAATGATCACTCTCTTTAGGAAGCAATTTCTCAAATAGAGTGGTAGAAGCAGATGGCAGATCTCCAACATCAAATTTCTATAAGAACATCTCTTAGGCCTGATAAAAGAGGAATTTGTTCTGGGAAAGGAACAAGACCTCTTGAGTTTGGTTCCAGGTGTAATTTTCTACAGAAATACTCTTTCTCAGAAGAATGTGTGTATATGTGATATGGATGGATGTTAATGTACAAGATTAAAACTCTTCCTATTGAGCTGTTAGATTTTCAGCTGGGTTGATCAATACAGCAGTAGAAAAGTTGAAACCAACAGGGTGTTCTGAGGTACAATATAATTTTTTTTTCCAGCTCAGGATTCAAACTACTGAGTTACTTCAAAAAAAATCTTTGCAATTGGACACAAAGAGTTTGATTCAGTAAGCTACGTTGAGATGTTTGAGGTGCCTTGGAGTATTTAAACCATATATACATGTCTAGATAAGATAGCTCATGACCTATGGGTTTTCATTGCTTTTCATTGCTTTTCAGAAAAGATGTCTGGAGGTCAAGCAGATACCCCAGAGCTCCTCAAATGGTGCTAGACTTGTGTGATTCAGTAACTAAATCAAATACCCAATCTTTATTTTGGGGTCAGATAAATCAAAATTTTATTACTAGTGGTAGTATAACTAGTTTTCCAGTGACCATAGTTCTTGTAGACTGGATATCTGCAGACCTAGACATCCAGCACACATGGGGACTCTTCCATGGAGGCATCTAAATGTAGGTTTTTACACCTGTAGGTTGAATCCATCCAGTACATTTATTCTGAAAGGTAATTGAGGCTTTTAGAGATTGAGTCTAAATTACACTTCAGTGAAATAACATGAACCTTTGTAACCTTACAGGGTTGTGGCAGAGTAACAAGAGAAGCCTTTCCTGGGTCAGTGCCCTTATACCAGCAACATTTCCACTGCCTTGAGGAGATGATTTTGATGGATTCCTGCTCTATCTAAACCCTCCTGCAAATAAGCATTAAAAGAAGCTTCCAGAGGGCACATCCTGTTAGCACACCGCTTCTGGAGATCCAGGCTTTTCCTTGCTGAAGTCACTCCCTTTTTTGCTTTTAATACACAAGCCACTTTGTCACCTTGGCCACTTATTCCAGCCTACCTCACGGGGATGTTTGGATGTTCAATCAGTTCAGGCTCATGCAGCTCTTGGAGGATGTGAAGCAATATATATATTATTATTTTATTCACACACAAAAATAAATGTCTTCTTAAACCAATAGCTGTGATCTTTTATTGTTATTAACAGTCATTTTCTCTGTAGCTTTGACTCAAGGCTCATTGAGTCGTGCAGTGCTTTTAAATAAGTAAGTCTATGCAGTGTCACGTATTAGAATCATAGAATCATAGAATGGTTTGGGTTGAAAGGGACCTTAAAGATCATCCAGTTCCAACCCCCCTGCCATCACCAGGGACACCTTCCACTAGACCAGGTGGCTCAAAGCCTCATCCAACCGGGCCTGCAACCCTTCCAGGGAGGGGGCATCCACAACTTCCTTGGGCAACCTGTTCCAGTGTCTGACCACCCTCACAGTGAAGAACTTCTTCCTAATATCTCATCTAAACCTCCCCTCTTTCATCTTAAACCCATTTCCCCTTGTTTTGTCATTACCTGCCCTTATGAAAAGTCCTTCCCCAGCTTTCTTTTAGACCCTTCAGGTACTGGGAGGCCACTATAAGATCTCCCCGGAGCCTTCTCTTCTCCAGGCTGAACAGCCCCAACTCTCTCAGCCTGTCCTCACAGCAGAGCTGCTCCAGCCCTGAGGTCATCCTGGTGGCCTCCTCTGGACTTGTTCTAGCTGCTCCAAGTCTCTCTTGTGTTGGGTATTCCCGAGTGACTGGGTAAAAAGGAATGGCTAAAACAGCAGCCAGTTTTGATGAAGATACTAAACCATTCAGGATGACAAGCCTGAAAGTTGAGTGTGAGGAATTGTATGGGCAACTCTTGATAGTGAGTGATTGGGTGACAAAGTAGCAATCAATAAACACCACTAGTATTGCAAACTTTATATATATATACATATAAATATATATATAACTTCAAGAACATGGTGATGGGGTCTGAACTATCTCTACCCAGAAACATTTGGGGTGATATATAGACTATTTTTGAAAACATCAGACCTGTCTTCAACAGCAGTCATAAAAGTAAATCGAAAGTCCCATTTTATTCATTAGTAAAGATACAGAAATGAGCTCTGTAGTGCTAAAAATGCAAAACCAAGGTGGTTTCCATTGTTCCTCTGAGAGTTACAGTTGCACAGTCAATTTCTTTTCTCCCATCACAACTAGTAATGGAGACAAGAAGTCCATTCTTTGGAGTCAATTTCCTACATCTACCTTGAACAGGTGTTAGGGTAACACAGGGCTAATTTAATCCATGTGCATTAGAAAAAGACTAGGAGTTTCCCCATGGCACTGGAGTCTATTTTTAAGCAGTTTAATTTGAAGCTGTATCAAGCCAAAGAAAGGGATGGTCCTTCCCCACAACTGTAGCCTTTTTTTAAAGAAAATTATATCTAAAGAGTCTAAAAAGAGCCCCAGTCTAAACCACAAAGGAAATGCAGAAATCAAAAAGGTCAAATGAACACAGAGGTTGTGCAGCATTTTATTTCCTTCTTCTTGTCTTTACTTCCTCATTAAAAGCTTGTTAGTCTGAAGAGGACAACGACCAAATTTTCCAGTTATGTTGGAAATATCCTGCACCAGGTTTCTATCAGCTGTATTTGTGTAAGAAAAAAAAAACCTCTTGACTTCTGCAGCTTTGGATCTGTCAAATGAGGCTGGATCACTTTCTTCTAAATCAGCAGCTACAACAGAACCATATTCTGTATCAAGCGACACCAAAGGACCACAGATTCCACCTGCTTCTGTGGATTCTCAGACAGAGAAGGCTTGAGGATGTAGCAGGAACCCATGTTTCATGCTGCCCTGAGTCATCTGCCTGACTGGAGTAACCTTCCCTTTATATCAGCAACTAAAAAGTCTAGAGAAAGTTTTCTGGTGAAATGGAAGACTACTCACCAGATCTCTTGGCCTCCAAAATAAGACAGTTATGTACCAAGAACTGTTCCTGGTCTAGGCTAATTCTTGAACCATGCCCAAAATTTGTTCAGGAGATGTCTAACTGACCCATTCCTAAGCTACAGCAAAGATACTGATAACATTTAAACAACACACTAAACACTTGGCAAGCATGTCTCACTGCCCATAACTTGGTCCAGTTCAATTTATTACTACAGACATGGCTGATCTGTTCTCCATCCCTCAAGTTTCTCCGGAAAAAAAATCTCTGGTATTAGGTCTGCATAAATTCAGGACAGATTGAGCCTCAGATTTCCCTCCTGTCCCAACAAAACACATCTCTAGTGTATAAGTCATAGAGATGTTACTCCAAATAGGATTGTCTCCACTTCTCTCTCTAGATGCTGCACTTCATATCCACCAAGGTCTTTTGTTTCACCCCAGCAGCCACCCTCACTGCCATACACAGGTAACAACTTCAGGCTCATTCTCCCATTTTTGCCCAATTTTTATGGAGCCTTTTGAGTCTATCTCACCTCTGCACTCTCCATGTCCCCAAGTGGAGCCTGGGGTTGGCTTCATCCAGGATGGCTCACACAGGATGGACCTGCTTCTCATATACTAGTTTTCTATTCCTGTCTCTCTGCACTGACCACTAAGACTTCTTCCCAAGAAATTCCTCATCCCATTTGTATTGAGAACTTCCCTTCTAGGACATCAGTGTTTTTTTTTCCCTTGGAGGGCTGGCAGGAAGGAAACAGGAACCAAACTCTGCGATAGTGCAGCTCAAGCTATGGGAGAAAAGAGATGTCCTGTTTGGTGTACAACTTCCAAAGCTAATGCAGAACCTCAGAAAATCTCCCCCTTGATCACCAGCAGAATGGATCAGTTTTCAAAATGATAACGAGGATACGAACTTACCAAAAATTTTCTGATCAGTGATTTTCTCCCCTCACAGCTCTCTTTCATGGCAGGGACCTAGATTGAAGATGGTCTCATGACTGATCTTAGACAGGCACTTCAGTCACTAGAACTGGAGTTCCCCCACTGAAACCTAGTTTCATGCATGAGCAGCCTCCAGCAAGTGCTCCAGCAATGGAACAAACGCTATGTACCTTCTGCCCACTGTCGTCTTCATTGTGTCTGTAAATTTCTGTGTCTCTCACCATCACCTTTTGCTTGTGCTTAACTTTGGGACAGGGGAACTCGTCATCATTGCTTGTTGACACTTGTTTATTTACTCCTAGCCCATAGGAGATGTTCACTAAATAAATTTTCTCCTTCTGTTCTGGCAGATTAATTGCTCATCAGTTGTGATTAAAAGCAGTGACTCTGTTTCAGGTCCAAAGACACAGAATCACAAAATCACAGAATCACAGAATCACAGAATCACAGAATTGGGGATTGGAAGGGACCTCGAAAGATCATCTAGTCCAATCCCCCTGCTGGAGCAGGAACCTAAATGAGATCACATAGAAAGGCGTCCAGGTGGGTCTTGAATGTCTTCAGAGAAGGAGACTCCACACCCTCCCTGGGCAGCCTGTTCCTGTGCTCCATCACCCTCACTGTAAAGAAGTTTCTTCTGGAGTTTGATGAAGACATTTGCACTCCTGTCCCCACAGCTCAGGAAAGAGATCACAAGTGTCCATTGCCCAATCTGAAAAGACCAACAAGAAACCAATAAACCCCCTGAAGGAAGAGTGAGCCAAAGTGATGAATTTACTCTTTCTGGGTGACAAATTGTTGTTTCTGCACAAGGACAGAATTTTATAGAATCACAGAATCATAGAATCATAGAATGGTTTGGGTTGGAAGGGACCTTCAAGATCATCCAGTTCCAACCCCCCTGCCATCAGCAGGGACACCTTCCACTAGACCAGGTTGCTCAAAGCCTCATCCAGCCTGGCCTTGAACACTTCCAGGGAGGGGGCATCCACTCAATTCTGACTCACTCCTTTGCTACCAGGTCAAATAACTCTAACAGACACCTCAAGATCAACAGCTTTTCATCAGTAACAGCTCTACTGCTTCTCTGTACGCTGGTGACTGTTTGCCAGCATCTTCTCCTGGTCCTTAAGGAGAAGGAAGAGGTGGGGTACCAGTGCCAAGCAGTCTTCAAGGAGGCTGTTATCACCCCAGGGGTATTGATCTATCCATGAAGGGAGCCTGGACCTGGGACAAGCATTGCTGCCACTCTCCAGCTGGAGCTGAGGGAGGGAGTTGAGGAAGATAGAACTGTTCCCCCTTTTCTTCCCTCTCCCCGACATTGTTTGGTTCCAAAGAGCATTGAACAACATGTGACAGCATGTGTCAACCTCAGCAGGGTTTGCTCAGCAGCTTCACTCCCCAAAACAAACACCCCAGCCCCTCGTGCTGCCTGGGACAAGCAGGAGGAGAATTATGCAAGGAGTAGACAAGCCTATTTTCCTTCTCCATTAAATCCTGTTATTTTGCAAGCAAACTTCACCCTTGGTGGTTTCCTTATGGCTGGTCATGTTTTATGATCATGCCCTGCCCCTTTCTTTCCCTCTTTCTGGCCGTGCTCTGTTTTCAGAAATGAAGCTGACGGTTCATGTGGATGAGTTGCCTGTCTGAAACCTTGAACTGGTGCACAGAATAGTTTGGGTTGTGGGGTTGTGTCTATGTCCTATCTCATAGATAAGAAATCAAGGAGTTGGTCAATGCTCTCTAAAACTTGCTTAAAATAAATTTCCAGCAGACACACAGACACAGAATGTTTTAATATAACAGACTGACTCCTCAAAACCTCTTTTCCCATATTCAGGGGGAAAACAGAGGAGAGATGATAGAAAGTTCCTTCCTTGTCCACTACCTGAAGCAAAAGGAGGAGGTAACACAGTACAGAACACAACAAAGTGCAAATGACTTCACCTCCTGTACCTCTCATCTCCACAGATGGGGTTGGTGAAGACACCAACTGTAAAACCAACAGCCCATTTAAGCACCTGTGTCTCTGCCTCAAGGATGTGTTTGAAAACACATGACCTTTCCCTAGACCACAACTGCCCACCCCAGTTATCACAGCTCCTTGGCAGAGATCTGAAGCTTCGTTTTCTCATCACTTTCCCAAAGAGTTTAATCACAGTAACCCACCACTGTCAGTCTGGGAGGTGCAAGGAGAGGTAGATGTGGGCTTGATACCCAAAAGTATCTTTTGGGTGTTGTGTCCATCACATGAGACAGAGAGATATGAGGCTTCCCCTCCTTCCCTTGGACCTCAGGGGGCCATGACAATGCTGCCAGGCCTGTCTGTCGTGCCAGCAGTACATAGTTGCCCAGCTTGCTGAGCAGGGACAAATGTTCACAGAATCATAGAATCACAGACTGGTGGGGGTTGGAAGGGATCTCAGGAGATCATCCAGTCCGACCCCCCTGACAAAGCAGGTTCCCTACGCACAGGATCACATCCAGGTGGGTTTGAAACATCTCCAGAGATGGAGACTCCACAGCCTCTCTGGGCAGCCTGTCCCAGGGCTCTGGCACCCTCACAGGAAAGAAGTTTTTCCTCATCTTCAGATGGAACTTCTTGTATTCCAGTTTTTGTCCACTGCACCTTGCCATATCGTTGGGCATCACTGAGAAGAGTCTCTCAACAACCTCTCTTTAGGTATTGATCAGCATTGATAAGATCCCCTCTCACTCTGCTCTTCTCCAGGCTGAACAGACCCAGATATTTCAGCCTTTCCTCATCAGAGAGGTGCTCCAGTCTCCTGAAACATGAAGGAGAATTTTTCTGCTTTGCCACTTGTGTCATCTTGCCCCTCCTCTGCTCTCCACTGTAAAGAACATTTTTGTTTATTTCTAAAATCCTAGTCCTGATATATGTGTGGGGTTTTTTTTCACAAACTGAAGCACCCACTTCATGCCCTACACTCAATTTGTAGCAGCCAGTTTACCAGACACAGACCTCTCTGCCCTCTGCGTGCAGACGTAGCTCACCTCCTGCTGTTGCTCTCCGTCTCTTCATTCTGCTGCTCTCACTGAAGCAGTAAAAAATTAAGCACCCTCATGACTTGATTTCATTAATGATTCTTGGCTTATACTGTTTGTCTGAAAAAAAAAACCCACACTTGCAGTTCTCATGTGTCTCAGGAGTGGCATTTCTTGGAGACAAGCACAAGTATTAAGAGTGCTGTATAAAGCTCTGGTGACCCTTCCTCTGATCCACCTTATATATGACTGATCCTTCACAAGCTTGAAAAAAATTTTCAGGTTTGGTTTTGTTTTGTTTTTTTTTTCCCCAGGTACAGAAAAAGATTACAAGGTGATAAGACATCTGGAAACATCACACGCAAGTAGACTTGGTATGTTGAATCTACAAGATCAGAAAGAAAAATATGAGTCTCTTTGTAACCATGACAGGAATGTGACTATCAATAAGGGAAAATGGCATTAAACCAAAGTAATTTGGGGCAGAGAATCAGTAGGATTAGACTCTCCACGAAGACCAGACATTGGTGGTTCCAACCATCAGATTGGGGTATGGGAATACAGAGCCTGTAGCAGCAGTGAGCAACACAACCTCAGCATTTTCAAATCAGAGCTTAGCTGATTGCTGAAAGGGGATTGGAGTGGAGTCTTCTCTGTTAGCACATCACAACAAACAGTGGTGCCCAGTCCTTTCTGTCTAGTGACTTCTTCTTCAAGGATTGGTACAAATTCATGGCTAAAATCACAAATATAAGATGCAGAGAGTAACTGAGCTCTGAACAATGCTGAAGAACACGTGGGAGAATGGAGCTACTACCACATCTGCAGATTTCATAGCCAGGAAGGGGAATGTCCACAACCTTTTCATTCCCACCCTGCTTTCTTCAGTTGCAGCCCTACAACTCCAATCCAAGCAAGGACTGAAGCTCTGAGCCTTCCCCACGTTTGAGGGTCTGTTGCCTCCTTGTTTCATGCAGTCTTGCAGGCCAGCTGCCCTGCCTTTTCCTACTAACTGGGGGGAGGACAGCCTGTCACAAGACCATGGCCAAGAGCCATGGAGCATCAGCAATTTTGCGTGGTTTACAGTAGTGCAGATCACAGGAACCCACCTCCTTCCTCCTCCAATCCTGTGTCCTCTCTGGGTGCAACCCACCAGTTGGCACAGGACATGTGAGCACAGAACAATTTGGCTGCTCAGGTCAGCTAGAGTGATGTGGTCATTGCTCAGGTCAGCTAGCATGATGTGGTCATTGCTCAGGTCAGGCATCTTCCAATGTAATAGGTTGCAACACCTTCATACATCACCAGTCTCTATAGTAACAGGGCAATGAACTTGCTGTTCTTCAGACCACCACTCCTCCACCCACCTCGTTCTCTGCACTGCTCCACCCCAGAGCCTTTATAAACACAGGGACTTGCTATCTTCTGCCTCGAACATCAGCTTCCATCCATCTTCGAGTGTCTTCACACCACTACCGGCTGGCAATCATGAGAATTCTTTTCTTCCTTGTTGCTGTTCTCTTCTTCCTCTTCCAGGCTGCTCCAGGTAAGACTGAAAATAGGTGAGATGGAGGCTAAAAGGGTGCATGGGCAGAGAAGACTTTTAAAGTCCAGTGCTGAGGTTCAGATAACCTCTGTGCTCTTGGACTCCATAACTTTCATATTAGAAGTCTCCTTCCCTAGTTATAGTCCTAATCTTTAAGTTCTTGAGTCGAGTTCATTGATAGTCTTCCTGATGGCCTCTTGCTAGCATCTTGCCTTCCAGTTGCATGGTGAAGTGATGGAAAAGAGATGCTCCTGTGTATTCAGGCAATTCTTAGGCTGATACTTCAAACACCACCCTGCAAATTGAGAGCTTTGCCTTCTCACATTCGCAGCTTCAACTCCTGACTATGTATTCTAGATTAGTAGACTTCTTATATTTTTGGAAAAAAAGTAGTTGTGACTGTGGGGCTTTACCTGAACTGTGCTCTCCATTTGCATTAAGAGGGTTTGGAGCACATGCATCATTCTAGGTTGTTTGGGGGACTTAGAGAAGTTTAAACTATCTCCATTCCTGCTTTGGTTCACAATAGACTCAAATTTATACTTACTTTCCTAGGTGAGCAAATGTCTGTGTACTCAATGAAGAAATGTAGAACCGCTTAGACCAAAAGCAGGCACTGGTAGGAGCTTTAGACAAAGCCTGCACTGATTGCTTCTGGATTGATTTCTTGGACTTTTCATATTTTATGCATCATGAAAAGTATTGTTGATTTCAAACCAAACTATGGCCCCTGAGATGGTCTCAGGGCTGGTGCAATTTCAGTAGAGTCTCTGGGAAAGGGCAATAAGTTATTTTGAGAAGAAAAGGCTCCGGGGAGACATCATTGTGATCTTCCAGTACTTGAAGGGAGCTTATAAACAGGAGGGAGAGTGACTTTTCACATGGCCAGATAGTGATAGGACAAGGGGAAATGGTTTTAAACTAACAAAGGAAGATTTAGGTTGGATATTAGGAGGAAATTTTTCACCCAGAGGGTGGTGAGGCACTGGAACAGGTTGCCCAAAGAAGCTGTGGATGCCCCATCCCTGGAGGCATTCAAGGCCAGGTTAGTTGGGGCCCTGGGCAGCTTGATCTAGTGGTTGGCAACCCTGTCCACAGAAGGAGGGTTGGAACTAGACGATCTTTAAGGTCCCTTCCAACCCAAACCATTCCATGATTCTATGATTTTATATCTCCACATAAAGACCTATGCACAGACAAGACCCATAACGCTATAAGGCCTTTTAGTTTAGGAGACAAGGGAAACCAAGGTCTAATGATGTCCTTAAGATCAGCTGAGTGAAATCAACAACACACAGTCCTTGAATAATATGTGATTAAGAGAAAAGACTTGAGAACCACTAGGATAAATTAGTTGAAATGTGGTAGTTCTAATTCTGAATACAGTCTACATGCTTTTCAAATTAAGGATAGAGTCCAGTTGAACTGTGGGTTGGGCTAGGCACAGAAAGCACTGGGTAAGATGATTGGGTTTTTGCTTAGCAAGAAGTTGGGTCAATTGAAAAAGGTCTTTTCTGCCTTTTAAGTGACAGATATACAAGGTTCCATCCATTTAAAATATATATTAAAAAACCCCACAATTTGAATCTCAGGCTGAAGATCCCAGTGGAAATAGGTAATAGACTGGAAATCCTCTGAACCCAGACTTGGAGCTGGCTTTGCAGCTGGGATAAGCCTGGGCAGATCCTCTGGTGATGGTGGATCTGCAGTCTTTGCCACCACTTGAATATTTGGCCCTTCAGTTCTGAACGTACCAGCACAATGAAGCCAGCATAGCATCTGGCTAAATCATATCAACACTAGCAACAACAGTCTCTAACTTTATTTTACACCATATATTTAAGTATATAAAACATTTCAGTTGGGCAAATGTTAGTTCCATTGGTCAGACTGTGACTAAGAACTATTTTTTGTGAAGTTTTATAGAATCATAGAATCATAGAATGGTTTGGGTTGGAAGGGACCTTAAAGATCATCTAGTTCCAACCCCCCTGCCATCAGCAGGGACACCTTCCACTAGACCACGTTGCTCAAAGCCTCATCCAGCTTGGCCTTAAACACTTCCAGGGAGGGGGCATCTACAACTTCCTTGGGCAACCTGTTCCAATGTCTGACCACCCTCACAGTGAAAAACTTCTTCCTAATATCTCATCTAAACCTCCCCTCTTTCAGCTTAAACCCATTTCCCCTTGTTTTGTCATTAACTGCCCTTATGAAAAGTCCTTCCCCAGCTTTCTTGCAGGCCCCCTTCAGGTATTGGAAGGCTGCTATAAGATCTCCTCGGAGCCTTCTCTTCTGTGTTAGCTGTACGACATTTTACGTGGTGAGACAGTGCACAGGTTTCCTGTGAGCACGCTGGCAATGCTCAGTGCATCCTGTGAGGAAGCTCTTCAAAGTAGGAGATAACGGTTATGAGTCATAAATAGGCTTTATATTTGCTGAAGCTTGAAGTGAAAGTTTGAAGAAACTCAGTGAGTTTTTATTTTAATATCATCACTTTTTTTTTTTTCTGAGAGTAATGTGAGATTAATTTTAAATATAGATTTTTCTGTTTCCTACGGCTTTTTTTACACAACGTAGTATTTCTAAGTGGAACTGGAATAACAACCACATGTCTCCAGGAGAAATATTAAGGAAGCAGTTATCTTCAGGTCATTATTAATTGGGCAGATGGTCTCTCCATGTTAGTGTTACAACCTGCTCCTCTGGTTAGTTTGCATTTCATATGGATGGAAAGATCTTGAGAAGGTTTGATCAGGTTACCCCGATCACCAACCAGACAATGTGTCAGGTATCCACATACCACACCAGGTAAATCTGATGGTGTAATTCTCCAATCCTCTACCTTGACCAATTAAATTGAATTTTCCTTTGGGGTTTGGGGTTGGTTTTTTTTCAGCTTACAGCCAAGAAGCTGCTGACACTTTAGCATGCCGACAAAACCGGGGCTCCTGCTCGTTTGTGGCATGCTCTGCTCCTCTGGTTGACATTGGGACCTGCCGTGGTGGAAAGCTGAAGTGCTGCAAATGGTAAGACAAATTCCTCCAAATTTACTCCTCAGTAAGAGTGAACAGACTTATTGGGCTTTTTCTAATTTTGGCAGGAAATAGGCCACCTTCTGCAGCCCCTGATGGACTCCAACAACCCCTTTAATTGCTGGGTTTTGTGTCTGGTAACAAAAAAGCAAAGTCTTGTGGTGTCAAAAAATGCCACCAGTCTGCTTTCTCTGAAAAACCACAGGGAGAAGTTGATGATGAACAGGAAGGAACATGGAGTTGTCACATCTAGTGTTGTTAATACCATATTGATAATAACTTCTTCCATCATGAGTCTGGTACCAGGATAGAACCAGCTCGTGCTCAAACTCTGCCTTTACTAAGCAGGGTGGGTGGACACAATTGACTTGAATCAGTCAGTTCTGAGGAATCCTCCTCAATTCACACAGGCAGCAGCGTGGAGCTTGGCACAAAAAATAAAATAATAATAAAATAAAATAAAATAAAAT
>NW_010331315.1:0-1101 GCF_000700745.2 Antrostomus carolinensis | reverse complement strand
AACGAGAACAAAGCCCGGGGCAGCGGTGGCACGGGGAGCTCGGACAGTTGGTGACACCTCGGGGGGGTGGGTGGGGGGATCCCATCGCCATGTCCTGCCACATCCACCTTCGTTTGTTGCCTCTTAACGAAGCTCCGCGTGTTCCCTCCTCATCATCCTCAACCCACCCCCGGAGGAGAACGAACCGGGGGCAGCTGAGGCTCCTCAGGCCCCCATGCACCATCCTGGCGTGCACTGAGTTGTGTCCGGTGTTTGCAGGGGGGAGTTTTTTCCACCTTTTGAGTCTCAAAACTGTTTTTAAGATTAAAAAAAACATAGAAACACTTCAGCACTTCTAGATTTTCTTATTTTCTCACATCAATTCCAACCAATGTGGTTGTTTGTTGTCTCTTAACGAAGCTCTGAGTGTTCCCTCCTCATCATCCTCAATCCCCCACCGGAGGAGAATGAGCTGGGGGCAGCTGAGGGACCCCGGGGTGCACAGTGTCCCCTGTGTCCTGGTGTGCACTGAGTTGTGTCTGGTGTTTGCACAGGGAGGGGGGAAGTTTTTTCCACCTTCTGAGTCCCAGAACCATTTTTAGGATAAAAATCTCCCTGAAAACATGCAGATGTTTTTTATTTCATTGATTGTGATGAAATCAAAACCAAACATTTTGATTTAATCAAAAACATTTCTATATTTTTCACTCTCTTGGATCAATTCCATCCAGGGTGGTTGGTTGTTGTTTGTTGCACCGTGTTCCATTCCTCATCATCCTCAGTCCACCACCAGAGAACAAACCAAGGGTGACTGAGGCTCCTCAGGCCCCCATGCACCATCCTGGCGTGCACCGAGTTGTGTCCGGTGTTTGCACAGGGGGGAGTTTTTCCACCTTCTGAGTCTCAAAACTGTTTTTAAGATAAAAAACACTTCGGGACTTCTAGATTTTTTTATTCTCTCACATCCAATGTGGTTGGAATCGCTGTGAGAAAGTGAAAAATCTCGAAGCGACGCCCAATTTTAACCAAATCCACTGGGTTTTAACCCATTTTTTTTGGCTAATTAGCAGAAAAAGGGGGGGGGGTTCCCATCCCATTTCCCACCCCATTCCTATTCCATTT
>NW_010331314.1:27486-44774 GCF_000700745.2 Antrostomus carolinensis | reverse complement strand
AAAAAAAAAAAAAAAAAGTTTAGATTTATATCCCAAACAATTTTTACCCACAGAAAACAATAGAAATAATCAACAGACATAAAACTTTAGCCTGCGTAAATTAAATGGTTCTGCTGCATTAACTTCATAAAACCATAATCCTCTCCTCCATAAACTATTACATGCACTGCAACATATCTGATTTATGGGGTGTAGAATCGATGGGAAAAAATTAATGCTTGAAAAACATATTAGAGACATTATTGAACAGATTTTAATTGAGATTTGATTTCAATGCCCCTTATCCACATGATTAATGGGTCCTACCCCTCGACTCCAGCAGGCAGAAAAGAGAGTCTTTAATATGACAATTAAGTATCTGTCTTTAGGTTTTATGTAGCTCTCTCCTCAGATCACTTCATCAGTACAGTGTGGCTTTTGTGCAGATTAAATTGAGACTCAATTTTCTCTATTTTCCAGCACTTACTTATGTTTTATGACAAGCACTAAATCAATTTTATGCTATTATTGATTTTTTCTTAAATGGACACAAACCATTTCGCCTTTTGCCCTTCTTTTCTACTTTCCTTCTATTTCCTTTTTTCACTGTATGCTTGATATACAGCCAGCTGAAGAAGTTTCAAACGCTTCCTGAGATTTCTACAGGTCGTGCCAATTCATTCACTTCTTACAACATCAGAATTGACAAACTTAACCTGGAATTCTATCAAAACTTATATATTCTTTTAAATGTGACAAGGTTTACAGGTTGGGCTTCTTCCCTCAGCTGAGCCTTAAAAACAAGTGAAAAAGAAAAGAGTCTTCAAGGTTAGTTTCTCCTCTTTTTCAATTAAAAAAAATATATATAAAAAAACCAACCCAGAATAGACAATCTTTCTAATAACTTCTGAAATATTTGAACTGCAGCTTCGGCTATAATTTTTGAAACAGTCTTGAAATCTAATTAATACATCAACGTAAGGAGAACCTATTTCATGGCTTGCAGGGGAAAAGGGCATTATCTGCAAGGTGCAATAACTCCTCTGAGATGTGGCAACAGCTAGTGGTACACCATGCAATTAAGAAGCTCTTGGTTCTTTAGGGCTCTATCCTGTCTGACCTACGGCAAAAATTAACAACTGCCTTGGGCAATAAAAGTAGCACAATTTGTAATCAGATAGCTTACTTTTTTGGTAGATAATTATACATTAAGAAGGATCAAAGTGGGAAAGAAGAAATGTAATTCAGCTAACGAAATGGCTTGGCCTTTTGATTTTCTGGCTGGTTAGGGTCATGGAGGAGGTTATGAAGGATTGTCCTCTTCCTTTCTTTGTTTGAAGTCCAGCATGCCTGAGCCCAGGTGATAAAATTGATCTTTAAAATAAGTACAGTAGCTTCATTTTGCTGAAAAATCAATAAAGCCCTTCATTGTGTTGGGTATTTACCGAATAACATTTTACTTGATAACTCTCAAAGTATTTTTTTAAATGCATTTAGAGAGATTAAAAAACCAAAAACAAAGCAAGCTTTCTAAATACCACAGACTTACCTACTGAATCAAAAACCCGATGTTAACCTGAATGATCTCTGTCACGGCATCTTTGCTCAGCTGATGCTTCCTTCAATTCCAAGGGAAATTTCAGTTGCCCTGAATGACAGATTTTGGGCAGGACAGTAATGTTTTAATTCTTTCTTGGTGCGATTCTATCGTTTCTGTGTGTCTGCTTGTGATTATAGTAAATATATGTACACACAGTATGTGTGAGGTGGATGGAGACGTTTCCTTATGGAGTTTCAACAGCTTTCCCTAGGAAAAAAAAACCAAAACAAAACAGAAAAAGTACAATCAAATTAAGAAACAAAAAACCCTCAACAAACAGCCTGATCAAGAAAAATAAATCTTGAATTTCACCATAATATAGATGCTGGGATGCTCTTTTCTACACAAAACATAAGTCAGACAGTGATCCAGTAATTGGAAAAAAGTTTGGAGCTATGCCATTTTGCTGTAGCTCCCTTAATTTATAGAATATTGTTCCCTCCATGCAAGAAACATGCCAGCAACAATATCAACTTTCATGATTAAGAGGAGACTTGAGGGGTTTTTCTTTATTTCTTGGCTTTCTCTTTGCTTTGAAATATGAAGAGTAATGTCACAAATCAGCTTGCATGCTGCCTTTCTGCTACACGTAAAGAGAAAGCTTTCCTTGCAAGTGCCAGATGCATGTGAGGTTGTGAATTCTGTAGCAAAAAAAAAAAGCAGAGGTGCCCTGAACTCTCTACTTCTAGCTGGAATTCAGATTCAGACTGCTCACAGGCCAGTGCTTCCTTAGCTGTAGACTAATCCAAAATGTAGATGCACCATTTTGTTGCTTTAGAGAAACAGCTGGTTTGCATCGGAGGCTACAGGCTCCTTATGCGTTCGCTCCGTTTGTTTCTGTTTCGGTTGTGCCATTTTCTTTGTTATTCCTACCATGGCTGTTAATATTGTCATTGTTATTACCACTGTTGCTATAATGATACTAATCACCACATTGTGTAACACGAGCATCATGTAAATACTGCAAACCAAGAAAATTGCTGTAGTGTCTAGTAGACAGTTTCCTTTCATGCACCCAAAAGCTGGTGTGAGTTATGTTCCCTAAACCTTTGCTTTTTTTGTTAGTATATTTTTCTCCAGTGATTTACACTTTTCTCCATCAGACCTTGTTTCTTTTTTAGAATCGGCTTTTTAAAAAGTAAATTATACTGTTAAAACCTCTTTATCAACAAAAGCTGTTTTTCAGAATAGAGTCAAATAATTTAAGTATATTGTTTAAACACCTCTAGTTTCTCACTCTGGCTTTTCTAATTCATACCATTTTTATCAACCTTATTTCTTTATTTTCTGGCCTTGCATTTTACATGCCTGTGATACTCAGACACATAGGTAAGTGTACCCAAAAGAAAAGGGGTACGACAGGTTGTGGGTTACAGTTATCTTCTCCTTGACACATCTGGTCAGATGTTTTTGTCCTAGTGACTGTACAGCTGACTTTTAGGCAAAGGAGAGCTGAGACAGGATACTTGCACTGTGTGGAACAGCAACTTGAAAAAAAAAATAATAGAAAATCAGGTAACCAACATCATTCCTGTAACATACATGTTTGGGACTGTCTGACAACTATTGAATTTCCAGGCTTTAAAAGCACGGGTGCCACAGCATTCTATTTAAACCCTTTCAGAGTAATAAATCCACAATAACATTCCTGTATACAATGAAGGGCAGATTACCACAATAGGCTGATGTGCTGAAAAAAAAAATAAGCCTGTTTACAAACCCAAATGCTCGGTATATGAAACGTAAGCGCAGATAAACACATCTCTTCAGTGTATACTCGTGAAAACCTAGGTTGTTTTTTTTTTAGATGGAGGTGAATGGCCTCACGTGCTTCAAGTTGAACGTGATTTTTGATTTAGTGCTGGAGACGATGTGTCTTGTTTGAAGGCCGGTGAGTTGGTAACGCAGATCTTGACAGAGGACCAGACAACACGCCGAAGCCGCCGAGCTCTCAGTAGTCCCCAGCACAGCGTTATGGGCCACAGCCTTGGAAGAACAGGAGCCCTGAGTGTTTTGCCTTGGCAGAGGAGATCGCCAGCTTTTGGAAGCGAATCGCAAGTCTAATCTAGAATTGCACCAGTTCAGATCGATAAATACCATGAGCTTTGCACACCAGCTCACCATCCACACACAGAGACGCACACCCTGAGGGGAACGTCCTCCTCAGCATGGCCAGCAGTGCTGCCCAGGAGATGGCTTTGCCTGCCCGTCTGGCTACCTGTTGGAAGCAAGGGCCATGGCAGATGGGCCAGGGAGCCACACAACAATTAGAAATACCCCTTAATTACGTACATTTGGGGTGTTTGGGGATGTACGTCCCGCGGGCTCTGGCTGGCCGGGGTGGTTGGCTGCCAACAGGCCGGTCCCCTCACAGAATTGGCGGGAAGAGGGAGGCACCGTCAGCGCGGCCCTTCGTCCTCTGGAAACAGGGCTGTTCCTCCTCCTCCTCCTCCTCCTCCGGTTAAATCTCCTTGTGAAGTCCCCACAGAGGAGAAGGTGTCAAATCGCGGGTAAGGGGAAAAGAAAGAGAGACAGAGAGAGAGAAAGGATTTAACGAGGTCAGGAAATCCCACTGGGGTAAACAGCGCTGTGCCCGCAGCCCGTGAGGGAACGGCCCGGGCGGTTCGTCCCTCAGCCCTGCACCCTGCCCTGGCTCCCCCACTCCTCCCCACCAGCCTCCCAGTCAGTCCCTCCACTGTGGCTCCAGTAAAACACCTTAACTCAGCTCTGGGAGGGAGGGAGGGAGGGAAGGGAAAGGAAGGGAAGGGAAGGGACCACCTTCAGAGTGCAGCTGGAACGGGAAGCTGTCTGCCTCAGCCGTTAGAAATATGTGGAGAAATTACCTATCATTCCCTGTAGAGACATCCAGCAACCATCCCAACCCAGCTTTTCAGTTCGGTGATAATATGCTCCTATCAGTTTTAATAGCCCCATGCTGGATTCAGGAGGTATTATGGATTGTACAGCAAGCATATTGTCATTAAATTAAATTTTCAGAACATTCCCCAGCTCATCGCAAATACCACAGAGAGTAATCATAATCGGTTCTCAACACATGTGTAATTGCCTTCAGCTGGCGTTTTTTACAGTTGACATTGTTCAGCAGTGATAAGGTGATTGGTGATTTGAATACACAGCTTGTTTCATAGCTGCCGTAATTGAAATATGGTATGTGTGAATGGAAGATTACATTAAGACCTCGGATAATCACCTGACACGAGAGTAATTGAGTCTACAATCTGCCACTGAGTCTCTCAGGGAGGGCTGAAATGAAAAGAAGCCATTAGGAGATGCTGCCAGTGCTGGCTCCGGCTCCGTGCCCGAGCACGGGGCTGGGGGAGCCACAGCGCTGGGGCGGGTAGTGCCGGCCGGGCATCCCCCTGGGAGCAGCGGGAAGGTGGCACCACGGGCACCAAAAGTTGAACCTTTTCCTCGGAATGAGGGAGCCAGCCTCTCGAGAAAACATTTCCCGCTGCCTCGGGAAAGATCCTTCCTTCTCGTCCCGTCGGTGGAGGCATGAGATCAGCTCGTTCTGTCCCATCCCTTCAGGGGAAGGAAGGGAGATGGGGCGAAAAAGTCCAGCCTGAATTTATCCTAATGCATTTAAGCAGTAAATGATCAAACTTCAGCTATTGTTTAACTGCTTCTGAAGGGGATAAATGTGTGTAATCTTAAAAAAAAACCCAAAAGGAGCTATGGTTGGAGTCAATGACCTTAAAGGTCTTTTTCAACCACTCTGATTCTGTGATCTGCAGTCCTGAAGCATTCACAGGCATTACATTTGTCAAGGAGAACTTACAAAATTTGGTGGGAAACTCTCTCTAAAACTGATCTTCCATTCTGATCCTTCACCTAAAAACACAATAAAAAGAGTGCCCTTATTTATTAGTGTTTTTCATGAAATGTGGGCTGCGGGAAGTACTTTCTTTAAAAATCAAGTTTGTAAGTGAACTGAGGTTAATTATACAAAGGGTAACCAAGAGGAACAGTCTTATCTAACCTTTGAAAATAAATGTAATAAGGTGCCTGCAAATCTCAAACAAATATTTACTCCAGGTGTCCAGACTTAATGGACAAAAGCATAATTGCTTTTTAAGGAGAATATTTTATTTCTTAGTCACCGAGGATTATCTGGTGATGAAAAAGTCTGTCTTTCCTCCTTTCTGTCTTTATTTCTTCATTTGGAAGGTGATACCATGTTTTGATGGTTTTTTTTTTTTCGAATCTACTGTATATACAGATCACAAAGCCTGAACAAAGAAGAATTACAAACCCAGCTGAGATAAACATGTCAGAATTACTGTTAAGAGGCTGATGCCCAGAGTGTTTAATGGCTTGAAAAGATGATCAAGCATTTATGCAGCTACCCCCTCAAAAATTATCGTTGAGCCAATGATAATCCAGTTATAATAATGAGTACTGAGACAATTAAGCTTAGCATGCAGAGAAACTACTTTTTAATATTAAATAACTCAGTTTCTTCCATCTTTTAAAACAAACAAAAAAACCCCCCAAACCATGGAATTATGAAACCTGCAATTTTACAGAAAAGCCATAACATTCAGGTTAGAAGCCTGTATCCTGTAGCTGCCACATTCAGCACAGCATAGCTAACTTGGAGGGTGTAATCCCATCAGAATCTGAGGTTCTCCTTTGAGATGCTGCAAATCCCCATTCTCTCATAACTTTACAGTGTGTGGCAATTTTTAGAATCCAAAATCCAGCTGCACTATTTTGGAAATGGCTATAGGAGACAGAACTCAGCACACTGTCTTTTCTGCATACAACAACTGACAGTTGCTTAACAATTGCCTGGTCAATTTTTGTTTGTTTGTTTTTTCTCTTACAGCCTCTTCAAAACAGGTTTTGTATCTAGCAGAAGTATCCTGCATGTTTTTCTCAACTATTCCTGAAGCCACAGCTCTCTCTCAAGGACGTGTTGGAACTAAAAAAATGCAATGGTAAAAGAATAGTGTTGTTTATTCTTGGATTCCACTTGTATATAACATTAGCTAGAAGGAAATTTTTAGACAGCTAAGGTCTATATAATCCAGTGCAGCATCACTGAAAACAGAAGGATGTGGGACTGGGTGTAGCTGCAGTGGTGATGTACAAACGAACAAATTGCTAAATAGCATCGTGTCTTCCTCATCGTGTAGTACACAGCGTGCTCCCAAGGTTGCCACTGTAAAGCCTGCCTTTGTCCCAGTGAGCCCACACCTTTGCATAGCCGAAGGTTGGCTGATTGGCAAAAAAATTGTCGGTTATTATATGTAAAATAACCAGCTTAATGCTTGGATCATAAGCTTTGCCTGTAGGCTTGGCAGTTGAAAAGTCCCTGACTGCTTATAGTTATACATAACTATTTTTGTCTGGGAGATACCAAATAGCAGTAAATATGGAACGGGTAATATATTTTCAATCACTTAAAAAATTGAAGGAAGCCTAGCCACTTAAAAAAATCCATTTAAAATTCTTATTCTCACTTCTGCAAATATGCATTGCCATTGAAAATATTTATTTTGATTTAAACAATAATGGTGGAGACACTTGGATTTTACCAGAAGACCAGCATATGGAAAAGTGATTCTTTAAGCAATCAACTCTGATGAGTGCTTAATAGGATCCACTCAGCTGCAAGTAAATTTCATGGTTCTTTTTGGGTATTAAATCCTTCCCCAGTTTTGTAAAACTTGGCAGAGGGTGGTTTGTTTGTTTGTTTGTTTGTTTTCCCAGATCTAGAGGCACAGGGCATTCAACTGTATGATGAACTGTAACCATAAGGAAGTTCTCAAAAGGTGTACTATGGAACAGCAATAACCATCAAGAGTACAAGAGAACTCGGGAAAGCTCTGGATGTTTTGCTCATGGATCTGTTTTGGGGGTTAAAAATCAGGGGTTGTACAATGAAAGGCTTTGAGGGAAGTTTGACAGGTCCAAATGTCAAGAGAGAAAGCTGACTTGTCTAGTTTTGAGGGATGCAGAGAAAAGGATCTTCACCAGTTTCAGTATTACAGGTCAAAAATAAAAAAAACTCCTGTTTGAGAAGAGAATCTGAAGATAATTCTGACCAACAGAGCCTTAAAGGACCCTTTTATCTTATTACTGCTGCCAGAGGCACTACAAATTATCCTTTCCAGTAACCTCTGAGTAGCTGTTACCTGATTATTTCCTTTGGGCTCAGAGATCCAGCCTCTACTTTTTATCCAGTGTCTCTTATGGAGCAGACAGAATCACAGAATCACAGAATGGTTGAGGTTGGAAGGGACCTCTGGACGATTCAGATGTTCTCATCTCTCTTTTTGGGAAGCACATCTAGTTTATTGGACTTGTCAGGCGGCTCTTTGAGGTATTGTGGCCAATGGGCTTGTCTAGTCAGACTATTAAAAATATCTCAATCATAAGATTATCCCTGTGCAGTTACACACCTGTCTATATTGCATCTATTTTAAGAGCTATCAATTCAAGCCAGAATTAAAAAAAAAGTGCACCTTTCCTTGAGCTGTGCTAAACTTTCCTCTGCTAAAAGTTTCCCTAAACACATAGTGAAAAATTGAAGACAAGACCCTGCAACTTTGCACGTAGGGCAGACAGGCACAACTTTGGCTTGTTTGACTATAAATTGCTGAAACAATGCAACTTAAAAACAATACAGTAGTACTGTATGACACTGTCAATATCATTTATAGCACAATTTTACACAAAGGCAGAAGTATCATAAAAAAAGAAGTAAGTCCTATCAGGTGCCCTAAAATGCCTTATGTCATAAATAAGTCAGATTTCTGAGGGGAAAGCAATAAAGTTCCAGCAGATTCGATTTTTCCCACTAAATAATCACCCTGACCTTTTTCACTAACTTCACAATAACAGTTGTAGAAGAAGGAAGCAAACACAGCGAGGGATCCGTGTGGCACACCCATGTCCAAAGCAGGAAGAGAATGTAGAGGAGGATTGATGGTGCTGGCACACAAAGGACAACATCAAATATGAAGATGTGCATGGAAAAGTTAAAAAAAAGATGATAATCAAAAGCAGTGGGCTGAATATTTATAAAGGAAGACATTGACAGAATACTGCATGGAGGAGAAATTAAGTACACTGATTTGGAGATTTTAAAGGTCTCTTGCTAAACGAATGTACCAGAAAGATATGCAAAAAAATTATAAGAAATCCAAACTGCTTCTTTAACTTAGGAAATAGTTTTAGTCGTAGTTGTCAAGTAGAAGTTTATAAACAAATTGGTGGAATAACACCAGGCATGAATTTGGCACTGGGAGGGGTATTATTAAGCTATTTAATTAGGAATTCCTAATTCCTGGGTTGTTTTGGGCTTTTGTTTGGTTTTTTGAGGATTTTTTCCATTAAAAATAATAACTTCTACTGGAAATATTTTTCTTTATTACTACCAGGCAAATAAGCTTGTCTTTCTAGTCTTCCATCTTCTGTGGATAATTCAAACATTACATGAGAGAAACATTACTGAAGCCACAGTCTGATGAAGATTGTCTAGTGACGCATCAGCTGACCAGGGATCATCAGGTCTCCAAACTCCTTTTGCACAGATAAGCACTGCATGGTTTATTTGTGCAAATATGGAAAGTACTCATGTGTGATAAACCCAGTAACCCAGTATTCTCTGGCGTTGTGTAGCTAATACTCAAGATTGGTTGTTTTGATTTGAGTCTTTGTATATCAGCACGTGCTATGTGCTCCACAATTCCACTGCTGGATGTTTCCTCTTTCCATTATTTTCAGTTGTCTCCACACACCATCAGTATAGCTCTTTAGCAGGAGTTCTCAATTAGTGTTTTGTGTTACTTCTTCATTGCATAAATATTGTTTATCAGTTAATATTATTACAGCAATTGTAATTGCAAATACAATTGAAGCCTGTTTTTGTAAATAGGACTTCTTTCTGATCCTCACTGGAACACAGTAGCTTTTCAAATCAATACAGCTACAGTTATATCTGAGGCTTGCCTTTCAAAGCCAGGAAATTGTAATTCCTGGGTAAGAAGGAAAATCTGAGCAAAGAATAGCAAAAATCTGACAGACTAATAGTTACAAAATGAATCAATAGTCTTTCAGTTCATGTGATGCTAGTTCTGGTGCACTGGGATACGTAGACATCTAGATAATGATAATACTTCATTCAAAAACGAATGAAGTATTTAAAAAAAAAATCATTCATACTCACAGTGGTTCTAAAAAGCAGGGGGAGGCTGTCTCCTGTGAACATGGGAAGCTGTGGCTGGTTCAGGTCTCCAGCAAAGACCCGATCCTGTTTGATTAGTTCTAGCAGACACTTAGCAGTTGCCCACCGTGGAATAAGTTGTCATTACTCTGCCACCCTATTAGCTTTAGACCTTGCTCATTACAGACAATGTACTTATTCTTACTCAGTGTTAGTGCCAACCCTGAAATCAGAAGAGCAGTACAATTCCAAAATGCCCCAAAGTTACTCTCTGGAGACAAGGCTGTTGATGACTTATCCTAGATCAATCATCATTGAAGGTCGCCTGTCCTATTTGGCAATATTTGTTCAGTAACTAATAAAGATCAGCCTGCAGTTATTTATATTAGGTTATCATCTCTCCAGGGTGAAGCTTAATCCATTTTGCAATGTTTTTCCCAACAAGACAACATGAGTTTCTCTGTCTGAAAATGAATTAAGTGCATGGTTTCTAAATATGGGATCTGACATTGTTCTTGTTACAAAAAGCAATTTATTCCCCAAAAGGCTTACACTTCAAAGGTTATATAAAAAGGTTCAAATATCAGTGCTATCCATTTTTCAATTACTGGGCTTCCTAACACCACTAGCTTTTGGACAGATAAGCAGTGGTATCAGTTTTCTTATTCAACATCTCATAGGTTTCCAATTCAGCATCCCAGAGAAAGCAAATTTATTGTAATACGTTTAGCTGTTGTTGAAGCAGTAGTATCCCGATTGTTTCCCACAAGACTACATGCTATATCAAATAGTATCTTAAAGGGGTATTTATGAAGCGCTAGATACTAATGATTGTGATTATTGCTGTAGATTAGAAAGCTTGACTATGGCCAGACTTGCTTATCAATTTAAAATTTTTCATAATAGAAAGAAAATAGATTTCATCTAACAATGAAAATTGAAGTACTTTTGTGAAATCAGACTATTCTGAGATGCTTCTCTCTCCAAACATTATTATACAGTTCCAACAAGCAACGATGAGAACAGCAGACAGAACTTTTGCCTAACATTCTGCGTGTGCTCATAGTTTCTGTAACAATTAGCAATATCAAGTTGGAGGATATAATCAATAATAATAATAATAATAATAATAATAATAATGGCTTTTACTTTTAATTAAAATGTTTTCTCTGGTCAAGATATCACTCAAGTATAGTAAGTAGTAAGTATATTAAAAAGTTTATTCTTTACAAAGTGAATAAAATTCCTTTTGTTATCATTTTAGGCCATACTTTATGGACAACCCAGCTGAGCTTTGACATATTTTCATTGGCGAATTGTCATGGGAAATCTTTCAGAGTCATGGATCAGCACTGAGTTATGGCAACAGGTCTAGGTTTTGCTTATGCTGGGAATTTCTTGGAGGAAAAGAAAATATTGATAAATTCGAAGCCTGAGTGGGAAGCTTGGTTTATCAGAACAGTTACTGAATCTGCCAAGAATACTCATCTGATGCTGCAGAAAATACTGTACTTTTTGGGTACAGTAGATTGCAGAAACTCACTGTTTTCCATCTCAGATGAAGGCTGTGGTAAGAAATTATGTGTTAATCTGAATTTACTTCCAAATTATGTCTTTTTGTTATTGTTATTTCTGACAAACTAAACTTCCATATTTCAGTTGGTCAAAAATATGTTTGTAGGGCACTGTATTAAAAAGAAAAATAAAATAAAAAAAGGAACCACTACAGAGTAATGAGAACAATTGTTCAGAACCTAAAATGTTCTAGAGCACAAGGGATTAACAGACAGAGCTGGTACCAGGGATATGCCAGGGCACACTGTGTTCAGAAAAGATACAAATAAAGTGTTGTGTTAAGGTTGCACATCAGCAACATCCCAGCCTGCCTTGCAAAAATAAAGAATTCATGCTGTTCCACAGGAAAAAAAAAATAGGGAAGGATTTGAAAGAGAAAGATATTATTCTAGGTTCTTGTTTATGTTATCCTTTAGCTGGAGGAGAGGTTTGCAGTGCTGGTTCTGAGATTCTTACTGTCAGAAAGTGTGCGATTGTAAGAAATTCTAAGGAATCGTTAAACTGTGGGTTTAAAAAGAAATTAGAGCAGAATGAAGTAAAACAGTGATTCATCAAAGATAAATTTTCCCAAACTAACCTTTTTGATATAATAAGTCATATTTTACAGAGAGGAACCTAGTGAACATTGGGACCTTTTAAATGACAATTTTAATGACATCTTTAAATGACAATTAAAAAAAATACTGCAGAACTCCATGGGAAAATAACAGTAGAGCTGGAGAAGATGGGAAATACAAGGAATGTAATATAGCTGAGGATCTGGTTCCAGGAATGTCTACCAGAAATTGTCCTAAATGGACAACTATGAAAAGAAGGGATTCCCTGATAGAAGCAAGGATTGATTTGGGGGCTGAATTTATTAAATATTTTCAAGTATGACATAGAGAAAATACTGACATTAAACTAAGCAAGTCTACAGAGAGCAAAATGTTGTGAGACACTGTCAATCTCAAAAAAGATTATGCAGAAAAAGTCAGGTGGAGGGGAATTAAGTGTTCAAAATGGGGTGATTTTCAGCAACACAGAATTAAACTTCATTTTCTGGATGTTCTGGCTATAAGCTAATGATAATGTAGTTGCAAAAAGGACAAGTATTTCCTTAAAACACAAGTGGAGGTTTACCCATTTGAGATGGGAGGACGTTAACATTACGCAACACAGCTTGGATACAACCTCATGTGGAATAATGCTTAAAGCTGTGATTATTCATGCTCAGAAAAAAGGATTCAAACTGAAAAAGTGTAGATAAGCTACTGCTAGCATTGTCTTGTGAAGCACAATCTGCGTAAAATAAAAGATATTCCAGCTAGTAAGGAAGAGGCTGAGAAGATACAGACTGTCATCTAAGAATATACAAAAAAGGGATAGGAGTTATTTAAGCAAAAATCTGTTTATGTCACAGAATAGGTATGGGATGTAGAATGTCCATAAATAAACAGTCTGGAAATAAGAAAGTTGATTCTAAACATAAGACAAGTGTCATTATTTCTAGGCAGGGCAGTGAGATAAAGCAATCAAAGTGATTTTCAGGGGGAGCTATGTAAATTTTTATGTAAATGACTGCACGTGATGACTCAAAGACTGTTTTCCATCCTAGACCCCGTGTTTCTGGTGGAAAAAGAAAACACCCATAAAACTGAACTGAAGCTGAACTGAATCAGGTAAACTGTTTGTAAAACAAGATGGACTTCAGAAGGTGTCATGTCAGAGATTATGAAGAGATTTTTTTATTATTGTTTTTTTTTTTACCTGCTCCTAACATTTGGAACAGCAATGAATCTTATTAGACAATGTGATTCCCCCTCCCATTTTTCTTTTCCGCTTTCTGAAACTACCTTTTCCTGTGAACCTAAAGCCTGCTTTTCTGTAGGTTTCATTAGACTATATGAAGTTATTAGGCTGGGGCAGCTAAACCTTCCTTGCTTTGTGTAACTCTATGTTCCCAAGACAAAATCCACCTGAGGGAAGAGCACAATACCTGGTTAGCCTGAATAAATTAATGCCAGTTACAGAACACTCGTATTTCTGTTTGAAATTTAGCCTTACCAGCTTCACTGCAATGTGATGCAGAGATACTGAGCTATAGAGAATTTATCTTTGTTTTAGAAGTGAAGTAACTGAATTAGCATGTATTTTAAGTGCTTGAAAGCACTGAATTTATTGAGGGTTCCCTCCTTCAAAGTAATTGCAGAATTGCTGGGGTGTTTGTAGCTGCTAAGTTTGTACTTGGGTGAGGGTGTAATTACTGTGTAATGCGTATGCAGAGGTCATAGGAGTTTGGCTTCAAGGCTTTGAATTGCTTACATTTCGTTCCTGTGAGCAAAACAAGAATCTCAGCTGATACTTGGGGGTTTATCTTAATTAATATCTCATATCCAGGTCTCACCTTAAAATCTATCCTGTTGCAACTGATTTGGTTATTTATTTGCCACATTTTGTTCCTACAGCTTCTAAGGCAGCGCTACTGCTATTGGGTGGGAACGAGTGATAAATCATGACAAGATTATGATTTACATCATGTTCATATTCACTGTTTACATTGTGTTCATATTCATATGCACTATATTTCTTTGTCATGGTATTTAGAGAACATGGAGGCGAATGAGGCATCAGCTATTTCATAAAAATCTTTGAATTAGGCATCTGTGTTCTACTAGTAATGGTTAGTAAGATGAATACACTAGCCTAAATTACTTATTTTCTTTCCTCTGTTGGTAATTAGCACTAGAGGGGATGGGTATGAGTTACCTATTAACTCCAATTGCTATGTTTAGCAGTGCATCCAGAAAAAAATACATTATCAGTCACAGTAAAAACCTGCTTCTTTTCTCATGTTTATTTTAAGAACTTACAGGCAAAGGGAAACTTCCAGCTGTGGCAGACTCTCACACTGCACTTTGTTCAAACTGATGTTTGTTTATCTTGTATGTTGGGCATATCAATACCTGCATTACTGCTTAACGGTGTGAATTTCTTCTGACTATAAAAAGTGCCAGTGAAGTGTTTACCGTGATGATATTGGATTAGCACTAAAGAATCTGTATTTATATAAATGGCTTCATCAAATGGAGTCAAATTCTGCCACATTCAGATATATACATTGACTTCACTGGAGTCAGGAAATAATTTGACCCTGTTATTTAAAAATTAATGGAATTTTGGCTTAGTACACAGCCTTACAAAGTCATGAGTACTTCCATATCAGGTGCCACCTTCATGAATCAGCTATTATTTACTTCTGTATGGTTCAGAAACTCTTACTCTGTTAATAAATCCTCATGATTGTATCTGTTCATATAAGTTGTGTTGGTAGCTTCAAGTAAGCAAGTTCTTATTGTTCAATTGATGAGTTATACTGAAATGTGAAGCTTAGCACACTGTAAATTGTTAGGGGTAATGAATATTTAATAACATGGATTTGCACCCAACGATAACATAATTAATGGTGTGCAGCATATCTGGTCAAATAAATTAACTATCTTCTCATAATTAAACTAGATACCCTTGCTTGTTTTTTTTTTTTTCCCCTCAAGATAACTGACATTTACAGTAAATACTATAACTGCAGGACACAGGCAGCAAAGTACAAGGAGAAGTACTTAAGTAAAAAGGTGAATTTTCTGGTCAGGGGTGAGAAGGGAGAGTAGACACCTCGATTTTCAAAGCCTAGAGTTTGCAGGTGGGGAAAGGTCTGAGCAGAGGCCTGCTTGTAAGTGTCTCAGTCTGGCAGTATAGAATCAGAGAATCACAGACTGGTTTGGGTTGTAAGGGACCTTAAATGTGCCTCAGAGACATTTGGGCTTGGTGTGGTTCTGTGATTTTGTTCTTTTTCCTTCTTCATTGTCAATAGAATTGTTTACATTACACTTCCATTAAAGGCAATTTAAGTTGCCCAAGTGTAGCTGATGGATTTACACAGCTGGAATGAGAGACCTGGTTTGGCATCTGGAAGCTTTATTGTTTGTGAGGATGTGAAAATGTGGAAATTCAGACCAGAGCGTTGGTAGTCAGAGTAGACAACATTGTGGTTGTAAACTGAGCAAATATGGGAGGTCTTGAGTGACTACAAGCTACCATAAGCTTCTACCATAAGCTCTGAAAAGCAGTGGGCATATCTTAGTCTCTCCAAACCCAACTGAAGGTATTTGCTATGTGGCTGAAGTGAACCTTTGTTTACGTACTGCCTGTGCCTCGTGTCAGCCTCACCTTACAGCCTTACTGGTAAGCAAATGTTGCTGTGGTCACTTTTCTGAGCAGAAATGAAATCACTCTGTTAGGCTTGGTATCATTTAAACCACTTGGAATCCTCCACACCACTACATATGTCATAGATCCAATTCTGGAATCCATTTATTATTAAGATATTTGAGATTATCAGCACATTGGCTTCAAGTTTGAGGGAAGCATTTCTGCTGTACCTGAGATGAAATCAGCACACTAGCAGCATGCCAGAAACCATTGCTGCACCAGGAAGACCACGGTGCAGCAAAGGAATAGACTTTCTATTTCGAAGTGGAAAGGAAAGAAGAGGCCAAACTCTCTCCTCCTGCAAAAGTGCTCAGGAGGAGCACAGCTCATTGCTTTACCTGGAGTTAGAACTGATCTAAACTGGTATAAAAGGGTGCACCATTTCATTTATTGTCTGAAAGATAGAAAGGTGTACGGCTCACACAGCAACAGTTGCAGGGCTGTTTTCATTGAATCATAGAATCCCAGACTGGTTTGGGTTGGAAGGGACCTTAAAGCTCATCCAGTCCCAACCCCCCTGCCAGCAGCAGGGACACCTTCCACTAGACCAGGTTGCTCAAAGCCTCATCCAACCTGGCCTTGAACACTTCCAGGGAGGGGGTAATTTTTCTTATGGTTATTCTGTTTATCAGTTTGTTGTTGCATTTATATCTTATTATTCTATGTATTTACAAGCATGGAACAAACTGAAAGAGCTTACTTGCTTGCAGCCTAGTGATAACATGAAGAGCACATAATGAGGAGTGCATAGGGACAGGAAAAAGGTTACGGGGAAGAACATCACTGGATGTCTTCATTTTATCACATGCCCTGATGGTTTCCCTAAATTTCTTTTCCACTTCCTCTCCTTTTCTCCACACCTTCCCATTTTCTAAGTGTTAGCAATTTTGCCTGGTAAGAAAATCCTTCTGCATGTTGCCATCTAACTGGACCTTGCTCAAACTCTACACAATGAAGAAATCAGTGTTAACTGATGTTCCACTTTGTACCTCTGAGCTCCGCTACAAACACGAGGGGGAAATGTCTTCTTTCAGTGTTTGGCTTTAATATTTTCTTTGACTAATTACAGCAGGATTTTTATTTGATTTTGCTTTAGGAAATATGACAGTGTACTTAGATGGTCAGTGTCACCTGCAAGTTTGAAAGTGTGACTGAAGTTTGAAATGCAGTGTAGCTGGATAAGAAGTTCTGTATTTTCAAGTGCTAGAAGGCACTTGAATAAAGTGTTGAATAAACTTGATAATAAACATTTGGATAAACACTTGAATAAACACTTGGATAAAGTGTTAAAAGTAATAACAGAACAAAAATCCCACTTGTCATTTTCAGCATTAGGGTTCACTGTAAGTGCAAGTAATATCATGAAAAATTGAGAGTTCCTTCTTTCTCAGTCCTCTCGAAGCCTCCGATTCACCACAAATTATTCTTTTTCCCTTTAAAACCTATCATCTTCTTTACTTCTATTACTTCTCCTCCCTGTTTTTTTTCCACCACAACAGGAAGCCTCCAGGGGAATTTGTTAGATACATAGATGCCTTGGAAGGGAAAGGAGGAGACAGTTGTAGGTTATCTGAGGGTGTGGGTTGTATGAGAATTTATTTTCAAAAAGAGGTGTGGGTTATCTGAGTAGCAGGCTATATACAGGAAAATATGGTAATATAAACCCATTTTAGTTCTATCTGATACATTCCT
>NW_010331314.1:26547-27462 GCF_000700745.2 Antrostomus carolinensis | reverse complement strand
TTCCTGCTAGGCTTGTGAAAGGACAGATTTGCTTTTCTGAGATGTGCATATCTATACAGTTTCATTTCTTTCATGAGAGCAAACATGTATAACTGATAGATTTCAGTGTGTATTCTCCTCTCCTATACCATGATTTTACATGTGCTAGTTAGGTGTGATATTACACAGTACTTTTTTATTTTTTTTTCTATTTTATGCTTTAAATTGTGGCAGATTAATTTTAGATAGGGGAACTAAAGGGAAAACTGCAAATTTTTATTTTTTTTCTGAACAAGAGAGAGAGGATAAACAAAGTTATCAAAAGAGAAAGGATAATCTAACACAGAATGCTTAATATTGCATCACGAATGCCCGAGAATCAAAAAAGATAGTTTCAAAAGTCATGGCTCTTCCTCCAGAAGACCCTGGGCATTATTTCCAGATGCTTGGTAGTTCTGGTCATCCAAGCTGAATATTTACAACTCATAAATAAACAATGGGCTTAAGTATCCCTTTGATAGTGATCTCTTATTGTCCCAACAGGTAGCAGAAAGATGCAAGTTTCACTAGCAAAGATTTCTATGTTGCAAGTTCCCTAACTGTGCAGTGAAATGGCCATCAGAAAACATAGTTAATAGACAATTAATGGATGTTAACACTTAGATTAATCTTTTCCTTTATTATTTAAATGTTCTATTCTGACAGGGAACTTCTGGAGAGAGTCCAGTGGAGGCCACAAAGATGATGAGGGGCCTGGGGCATCTTTCTCATGAGGAAAGACTGAGAGAGCTGGGACTGTTCAGCCTGGAGAAGAGCGGACTGAAAGGGACCTTATCAATGTTTATCAATATCTAAAGGGCAGGTGTCAGGAGGATGGGGCCAGACTCTTCTCAGTGGTGGCCAGTGACAGGACAAGGGGCAATGGGCACAAACTGG
>NW_010331314.1:22478-26410 GCF_000700745.2 Antrostomus carolinensis | reverse complement strand
TAGGTATCCTGCTTTGGCAGGGGGGTTGGACTGGATGATCTCCTGAGGTCCCTTCCAACCCCCACCATTCTGTGATTCTGTGATATTACATAGATGAGCACTTAGTGGCCGTATGGAGAATTCACCCAGGTATTCTTGAGTCCTAGTTTTGCAGTCCAGTGGATGTGATGCCAGCCATCCAAAGGACACTATTTGACCTCCATTTCTATGGCTCCCTCAGGATAATGACTGGAGCCTTAAATATCTATTTCTTACACAGGCTATTGTGGTTTCTCACAAAGATATTGTGTGTTGTATGTGATTTTTTACCTGTGTTCCTTGTGTTTTGTGAAATGCTGCATCTTCTGTGAGTATTTTCTTCTTTAGTTCCAAATGTTTTTGCAAAGAGAAAGGTCAGAGATTTCCCCTTGTGTTTTTATAAAGGTGAACATCCGTTTCTGAAAGAAACATCATGTTAAATGCAGTTGTTAAGAGTAACAGTAGCATATTACATTGCATTTCTTCTTCCACGTTTCTGTCACGCCCCAAATTGCTAGATGCTTAAGTACACAGTGACATTACCAGGCATAAACAAAAGCAGCTGTGGCAGAAGATAAAGGACAAAGCCCTCTAACTAATTTTTCTAACTTCAAAGATGAACTGAAGAAGGAAGTAATTGCACATACAACATTATTTACTGGCTTTTTCGTTAAATCCAACGAAGACAGTAATAAACAATGCAGGACCAGTAAGGGACAGATTTCTATCTTTGATCTATTGCAGTGCATATTTAAAAATCTGCTACTAGGTGATGATTTGTTCTGTGTATCTGAAGGTACCAGCAAGGACTAAGTCTTCAATATATTCTATAATTTTAATTATTTGGAAAAATGATGGGTAAACACATTTACTCCAGAATTGAGTATTGGTTTATTTTAAAAAACTGAGAATTTCTTAAACTGACAATTGATTTGAAGATGGTCTTGCATGATCCACGCTGTCTTTAGGAGCATTCTCCCCAGAGCACAGCACTCCAGCAGTGGTTGCATGTGTCCATCAGGCCAAAATAACCATGGAATTTAGAACAACGTACCTGGAAAGAACAGGTAGAAGATACGTTTCTCTGAGAGTCTGATCCAGTCTGGCAAATCCTTCATCCCACTTTGAGCAGTTTGTGCTTTCAGTTTATTTATCTTTCATGTTGATTTAAATGATTTTTTTAATTTTATTTTTTAAAAACTCATTTTTTTTGTAAACTAACCAAAAGGTGCAGAAGAAATAATATTTGTTATTTCTGTTATTAGAAATAATTATTTCTATGAGTATCTAAAGACATCATTTATTTAGGGGAGCTATTAGAAAGAGAAATTCTGGCAAAACTTCTCCTGCTTCATGGTGGCCAGGAAGCTTCCTCTCCATGGTAGTCTTCCACTCCACAGTGGTATGGAAGCTTGTTAAAATTTACCTTGCTGATTTCACATCTTGACTGTAGTCTATCAGTTCCCTGTCTTGAGAAGAGTGGTCGGAACAGAGGTAATTTCTTAAGCAGGAAGAAATTCTGCTCCTTCTCAGAAAGGCTTCTTCCCCATCTTCTTCTGGAGTGCTTATTCCAAGTCCTTGAACTACAGACTTAGAAATAAGTTTTTCCTCGAGTTTTTGATGTTTCTTAAATTATTTTCTTTAGACTGTAATCATCCACTGGAGAGAACTGAAGGGACATGAATTTAAACAATAAATAGAAGAAAAACAGTGAACTAGTAGAATAAGGCAGGGAAGGAGAAAAGTTACAAAGGAGATAAAAAAGAAAAACTGTAATAAAATATGATATTTCTAACAAGCAGTGAGTTTACCCAGGGTCAGAGCTATCAGTTTCAAACAGATGTAAATGAAAGAGACAGTTTAGTTGTAAACATTAAAAAAAAAAAAAAATAAAAGAAAGAAACCATCAGGAATGTAATGAAAAGGATTGGATAGTAGACTTTCAAAGGCAGGTAAAGAAAAAAGCAAAAGGAAACTAGAAGAAAACTGTAAATAGAAGAAGTAAGTCTAATGGAAAAATGAACTGCAGCCCTACCACAGATACAGCTGAAGTGTACCTGAGGGCACTTTGAAAACCATGTGCTTGAAAATAAAAGTGCATGAGGATGTGTCCTGTGAAAAAGGAGCAAGATTCTGTTACAGCTGTATCTAACTCCCCATACCTAGTCGTGGAGTAGTGGAGGTGGAAACCTCAACTGAAGAGAGACCTCACTTCTAGGAGTGCTATAGTCCAATCCTCCAGTTCAAAGCAGGGTCAGCTAGAGCTGGTTACTCAGGATCTTGTCCTGTCAGGTATTGAATCTACCCAAGGATATTTCCACAACCTCTCTGGGCAGCTTGGTCCAGTGTTTGACCCTTCTCACAATTAAAAAAAATTGTAGGTTTTTTCCCTATGTTCAATTGGAATTTCATATATTTAAACTTTTGCCCATTGCCTCTGGTCCTTTCAGTGGGCACCACTGAGAAGAGCCTGGCTCTGTCTTCTTCACTCCCTCTTCTCTATCAGGTATTTCCAGATATTGATAAGGTTCCCCTAGAACCTTCTCCAACCTCAACAGTCCTAGGTCTCTCACACTCACCTCATCTAGCAGGTGCTCTGAGCCCTTCATCATCTCAGTGACCCTTCCCTTGACTCCCTCCAGTAGGTCCATATCTCTCTTGTATTGGGGAGCCCAGAACTCGACCCAGCACTCCAGATGTTTCACACTAATGACGAGAGGGAAAGGATCACCTCCTTTGACCTGCTCACAGCACTCCTCCTCATGCATCCCAGGAGACTCTTGACCTTCTTTCCTGCAAGGGCACATTGCTGGGTCATGGTCAGCACGTCCACCAAGGTCCTTTTCTGAAAAGCTCATTTCCAGTTTGTTGGCCCCAGCATATACTGGTGTATGGGATTATTCTTCCCCAGGGGCAAGACTTTTCATTTCCTTTTGTTGAACTTCATGAGATTCACGTTGGCCCATTTCTCCAGCATGTCAAAGTCCCTGTGAATAACAACCCAACTCTCTGGACAATCAGCCAGTCCTTCCAGTTTTGTGTCACCACGAGGGTGCCCTCAGACCCATTGTTCAGGCCATTAATGAAGATGTTAATAGTACTGGCCCCAGTATGTCCCCCTCGGGTACATCACTAGTGACTGGCCTCCAACTGGACTTCACGCCCCTGATCACAACCTTTCAGGCTCAGCAGTTCAGCTTGTTGGCAGTCCACCTCGCTGGCCTACGTATCTCCTCTGCCCAAAGACTAATCTATCTGATCATTCCGTTTTGTCCAGGATTTTTCATTTTGGCTGGAGCAGGGCTTGGATAAAGGTGGCTTTTCTGTGTGGGGGAGGATAGAAGGGAACTTTCAGTGCTGTATTTATATTAAAAGAAAATGCTTTAATAAAAAGAGTTTAATTGCATTTGTAACCCAACTTCTATCTACTGCTTTCCTCATCTTTTTTTTTTTAATTACAAATCTCTATTATTAATTAACCCGCAAGTCATTTTTTCGTGATTTAAATTTTCTCATAAAGAACTGTTCTTACTGTTAAAGCTCTGGGTGTAATTCGTTTATTTTACATAAAGAGGAGTTGGTTTTATTTTCACTTTATAATAGAAGCTCCATATAATGGTTAAGATCATCAGCTGTTCTTCAGCATATTCAGGATGGCCATGAGCCAGCACTGTGCCCTCGTGGCCAGGAAGGCCAATGGCATCCTGGGGGGCATTAGAAGGGGTGTGGTTAGTAGGTCGAGAGAGGTTCTCCTCCCCCTCTACTCTGCCCTGGTGAGGCCGCATCTGGAGTGTTGTGTCCAGTTCTGGGCCCCACAGTTCAGGAGGGACAGGGAACTGCTGGAGAGAGTCCAGCACAGAGCCACCAAGATGATGAAGGGAGTGGAGCATCTCCCTGCTGAGGAAAGGCTGAGG
>NW_010331314.1:10741-22137 GCF_000700745.2 Antrostomus carolinensis | reverse complement strand
CCCTTCCAACCCAAACCATTCTATGATTCTATGTATTTAGTGAGAATCTTTTTCACCCATGTATGCTCTTCCACGAGCAGTTGCTATAAAAATTGCCGTACTACTCAGTCTGATTAAAGATGCTGTTGCTGAACTCATTAGAAATGAATGCTCTATATTATGTCTTAAATTCTGGTGTGGAGTGTAGAGATAAGCAGCATCCGCTACTTGTTTGACTTCTTGGTCTGACATATGGCCAAGCATAACTTGGAATATCTCTGTCAGGAAAGATATTTTTTTACCTTGATCAACAAATTTTTGAAAAATATTCAGAATGGGAAGAGGGATGCATGTTTAGTTTTTGCTCAAGGCATGCCAGTGTTACTAAGGGAGGGGGGGAATCTGAAAAAAAAAATCAGCTTTAGATGAAGAAAACATTATGTATATGAGTAAAATTATCAGTCACTCGTCTCCTGTATCTGCCAAAAAGGATAGTGTATTTGGCTGCTCAAACTATTTATGTTGGGTCAGTTGCCTTGTTATTTTTTTCAAGGAGAACCAGAAAAAACAAAATGTTTTTATACATAAATCTGAGACTAGAAACGGGAAGAATTACTAACTAAATAAATGCTTTCAAAAGCTGTCAGTAAGAAATTTGAAGGCTTATTTTACCAGCCTGGGCAAAATGGGATGTTCTCTGAATAGTTCTTAATGAAAGAAAAGGGACAGCTCTGGAGAAGATAAGTGGTAGCCAAATTAATCTGGCTTATGCTTCATTGCTACACACTATTCTATGGTTCTGGAGAAGATAAGTGGTAGCCAAATTAATCTGGATTATGCTTCATTGCTACCCACGATTCTATGGGTCTGTTGCTCAGAGATGGTTTATTAGTGGACAGGTACAGTTGGACTTGATGATCTCAGAGGTCTTTTCCAACCAAAGGATTCTGTGGTTCTATGATTCTCTCCTGTCTTTCTGTGAGCACTGTATGCTGACTGCAAAGAGAAAGGAAAGAGCTTTTTTTGCTACATTGTTTCTGTTTTATTAAGTAATCTTATCCCCAATTTAAGTCAGAGAAAAAATATGTGGATCTGTGGCAGGGAGAATTGATCACAGTGGCTTTTTTCCAAGGTGTTAAGTGATTTCAATATTTGAGGAGTTTGTAAGCCAACCAACTTTGGAAGTGAAACTGATACTGAGGGCTCTTGTGAACTCAGACTGGACCAGATGTAAAACCCTTGACTTCATCTCTCTCTCCTGGGCTCCACAGGTTTGAAGCTAAAGTTCAGATGTACAGAATTAGCTAATGTGCTTCTGCTCTGGCTGGACTATAACAAGAATGTAAAATCTGGTGTCACACCTTCTGCTGAAACTTAGAACAGAACTGTGGTTGCACGGATGATTCAGGAATATTTATATTGCCTCCTTCAGACAAGTACTCAGATGCCTAAATTAGAATCTTAAACTACTTGCTTAGGTAACAAGGAAAGTGAAAAGTGAAAGAGCAGCTGCTGGCACCTTCCTGAAAACACTCTCCTTGAGTTAACAACCATTTTGTTGATGTGTTTTATAGGAGCAAGAATCTTAAATTAGGCCCCTAAGCAATCGGCTTGAACTCCACCTTCTGCGACAGATAATTGGGAGACCTTCTACCCAGAAGTATTTTAGAGTTACCAACACGAGGAAGACCTACTACGCGGGTGGAAGGCCTGAACATTTAGTTCATCCTGTGTGGTGAGTGGTAATAGATGACAGCATTGGGTACTGACTAGGAACAAAGGATGGAGCGTGTCAAATGGACAGATTTCTGGTTTCAGGGCTTTATCAGTTTGCCAGTTATTGGCCTAACTAAGTTTAAAGAGAACTCAGGTACTACCTTTTTGTATTATAATTGGCCTTCATTTTTAGAAAATGAATGACATTTAGAAAATCATAGAATCACAGACTGGTTTGGGTTGGAAGGGACCTTAAAGCTCATCCAGTCCCAACCCCCCTGCCAGCAGCAGGGACACCTTCCACTAGATCAGGTTGCTCAAAGCCTCATCCATCCTGGCCTTCAATACTTCCAGGGAGGAGCAGCCACAGCTTCCTTGGGCAACCTGGGACACTGTCTGACCACTGTCACAGTGAAGAACTTCTTCCTAATATCTCATCTAAACCTCCCCTCTTTCAGCTTAAACCCATTTCCCCTTTTTCTGTCATTAACTGCCCTTATGAAAAGTCCTTCCCCAGCTTTCTTGTAGCCCCTTCAGGTATTAGAAGGCCGCTAAAGGTCTCCCCGGAGCCTTCTCATGAAGGAGTTACTCAGAAATACTTTCAGAAGGAATCTGCACAGGCTCTGGGAGTCCCGAGAACTCACAGGCACGTTGTGACTTTCCCAGATGTGATATCAACTAGGCAAACAGAGCGGTTGTTGGAAGAATGTGAAGGTTATCGTGCAAAGCATGTTTGTGTGGTTCAAGTGAGAGGAAATGATGGCAACTCCCAGAGTAGTGGGGGCACTTCCTCTTCAGAATATCCTGACTTGCATTCCCCTTGCCCAAAGCCATATGAGTCCTGGTCATTGTCAAAAGAACCAGGAATATTGTCAATGCACAAAGAAGATGTCTTCAAAATCGATAGTCCGCAAGATTAATTCATGTATGGACATAAGACATAATTTTACTAACTAAAATAACTTTTACCTTTTTTTTTATCTCTACATTTGTCAGCTGTTTCATAAACTTTAAATTACTCTCACTGTGATTTTAAAACTATTTTAAGTTTATTTTTCCTCTTTTCTCTGTCTTTCTCATTAGATGTGTATGCTTCTCCTTGTCCCATCTTTTTGCCCTCAAATACTGAGGGCAGTTCGTAATTTTTTCTACTGTCTACATCAGCTATCCTGAGAAACTTCACATAGATTCAGAAGCCACATCTCCTAAGGCAGAGAAAGTTTGCACTAATTGAAACCAGTTCAGGACTTGCTCCTAATAGCTACCCCAGCTCATCACTATTCCCTGTTGTCTTCAAAGTAAAGCTTAACTTCCAGTTTTACATTATTAACCTGCTTTTGTTGGCTTTATCCGAACTGTTCTTTCTAGGGTTGGATGGTATTTCAGCACCTTCCTGAGCTGGCAGGCACATGACAGCGTGAGCACTTAAATAATATTTTCTTTTGTACTAATATAAATAAATAAAATATGTTCTTCAAAGTCTGCAATGTTATTGGATTAGCATAGTCTTTAAAAACATGTTGGTGGAACCATTATTTGTCAGTTGCCCTCGGTGTTGTGGCTGCTCTACAGTATACCCAGTTGTACAACAGGCAACACTCCGAGTCATGCTTAGAAGTAAGTTCCAGAAGTCCAGACAGATCAGAGACGTAGATATCTGAGAGCACAGAAAACAAAATCTCTTTATTCAGATACAGATAAATACTTCCATGTAAATTTCAGGATGTTTCTGTGCTTTAATGGTACCAGTTTATCAAGGGAAGAAAATAGCCCTCTGGCCCTTTCCTTCTAGTGCTCGTGCAGATCCTGAACCATACCTAAAAGAACAACCACAAAAAAGATCTTCTGGTTGTCTCAAAAGTGTATTTGTTCACATGGAAGTCAGAAGAATGGTTTAATTCTTCTGTAACCTGTGTGTAACAGAGGACAGAGGTTGTAGTAGGCTTTTGTGCCTGAACTTAGTAAAATGGAACCCTTTACTATCGCTCTCAATGGATCTGTACACACCTCTCTGAACTGAGGGCACCCAACTGTCCCACCTAAACCCACTCCCAGCTTTCTTGGCTTTGTCATAAGCTAGCAAGGTGCTTCAGCTCTAGGTCCAGAAGTCTCGAATCAGGTGCAAGCTTGAACTTCCTTGTACATACTGGAATTTTCTTGTAAAATTCTGGAAAGCTGCCTGGAGGAAAAGGACCTGGGGATATTGGTCACCAGCAGCTGAACATGAGTCAGCAGTGTGCTCAGGTGGCCAAGAAGGCCAATGGCATCCTGGCCTGGATCAGCACCAGTGTGGCCAGTAGGACCAGGGCAGGGATTGTGCCCCTGTCCTGAGCGTTGGTGAGGCCGCAGCTCGAGTGATGGGTTCAGTGTTGGTCCCGTGACTCCAAGAAGGACATGGAGGTGCTGGAGTGTGTCCAGAGAAGGGCAACGGAGCTGGGGAAGGGTCTGGAGCACAAGTGTGCTGAGTTCCCTTGTGGCTGAGGGAACTGGGGGTGTTGAGCCTGGAGAAAAGGAGGCTGAGGGGAGACCTTCTGGCTCTGTGCAAGTCCCTTGGAGGAGGGTGGAGAGAGGTGGGGGGGGGTCTGTTCAACCAAGGACCAAGGGACAGGACAAGAGGAAATGGCCTCAAGTTGTACCAGGGGAGGTTCAGATTGGATGTGAGGAAGAATTTCTTTGCTGAAAGGGTTCTCAGGCATTGGAAGGGGCATCCCAGGAGATGGTTGAGTCCCCATCCCTTGAGGGATTTAAAAGCTGGGTAGACGAGGTGCTCAGAGATCTGGTTTAGCAGTGGACAGGTACAGTTGGACTCGATGATCTCAAAGGTCTTTTCCAAGCAGACCATTCTATGGTTCTATGATCCTGTTTCTAGTCACCCTTTTTTTGTCAGGAAAAACTCAAAAGTGAGAACTCCAAACGCTCAGTTGTCATAAGGGCACCAGAATGTCCCCAACTTCTTATCCTTTGGGAACAAGCTAACGGCTATTTTTTGAACCATTCAGGTCACAGAACAACAACAGGAATAGACTCTACCACGTATTTTTGCTGAAAACTGTTAGTTTAAGTATAATCTTTCAGCAAATGCTGCTGCAGTAGTGAGGTGATGGGACCTGATGTCTTTCCCTGAAAACAAATGTTTACAAATATCCAAGTCTATAAATCTGGAGGGGAAACAAAATACAGAAAATTCTTGTTAATGCAGTACATTTTCTGGTGATTTTATAGTCTAATTTTCCGTGGTTCCCTACAGAACGAGTGCGGTTCAGGAGGCAATTCTATAAAGTACTTTGTGGATAACTATTATCGGCTAATTATTAGAAATTGCATGTTGTTGTTAATTGCATAAATAAATTGTTTTATCTGAAAGCCATTAAAAAAAACATTCAGTGTTTGGAGCATATATGGTTTTGATGTTCCTGTATAAAACATTTAACTGTTTAGCTGGAAAATAATGACATGGTGCTTCAAACCATTTTTTTTTTTGCTCTAATGCATTGAAAAGGGAAAGAACAAAAGTGCACCTCCAAGAGCTTTTGTTGTGAAGTGTGGCCTGATGAACCTCTACGCTGAGATGTGATACAACTGCTGGTGGTTTTGGCAAATATTGAAGGCATGTCTCTCTCCTTTTGGAATATTGAAACAAGAAAGTTATGTAAGTATCTTTTCACTGACTTACTAAAATTTAGAGTAGCGGACATATAAAAGATTAGAGAGAGATGGGAATATTTACTATGAATATTTAAATTAAAAATGCTTTCTACTTTGTTGTGAAGATGTTTGCATGAGATTATTGTGAAATTTGTGGGGCTGCCCTTAACTAACTGTTCTTGTTCCAAGTTAAGGAATGTAAAGGATTTTTTCTGAGCTCCCTGTGTTGATTATGATAAATCTTATGTGTGTCTGGGCAAAATCAGGAGCTGTAGAAGTTTCTGCATTCCTTCAGCTTTGTGAACACAAGGAAAACCCAAGGTGTTAGGGCTGACTAGGGCGACTTTTTCCATTGACTTCTCCTGGGTCAGGATTTTAAATTGAGCATCGAATTGGGCTGTAAATTCAAGCAGATCCTATTTCTGTTCTGAAGTAGTCAGTTGCAGCAGAACTGTGGAAAAAAACATGCTTTACCTAGGAAAAGGTATAGCCATGGATATTGTCTTAGGATTTGTAGAGGTGTTGAAATTATGCCTGGACAAGGGCCAATGGGCACAAACTGGAACACCAGAAGTTCCAGACAAACTGAAGGAAAAACTTCTTTCCTGTGAGGGTGCCGGAGCCCTGGGACAGGCTGCCCAGAGAGGGTGTGGAGTCTCCATCTCTGGAGATGTTCAAACCCACCTGGATGTGATCCTGTGTAACCTTCTATAGGTGAACCTGCTTTGACAGGGGGGTTGGACTGGATGATCTCCTGAGGTCTCTTCCAACCCCCACCAGTCTGTGATTCTGTGAATCTGTGATGCCTGCTAGTGTAAGCAGCGAGCTTGTCCAAAGAAGAGTAATCTCGAGCAGGATGGGAATGTTCTTCTACATGTTCTCTTGTCACATCCCAGTGGTCAGTAAAACAAAGAGTCAAAATGCTCCTACAAACACTAAAGTAATAAATTTTGATTTCTGAAATTCTATGACGAAGATACATTGTTCTGAACTCCAGTACTAAGTTGATGATGAGAACAGGCCTGGGACTTTACAGTCTCTTCTTGGTGAGGTTTCTGTGATCACCTAATTCAAAGCCAACAATTATAACTTATACTTTATGCTCTACAATTTTCTTCTTCTTTTTTTTTTTTTTAATCAAACCCAACTTTTCTAGATAATCGTATCTTGATTATTTTATGAGAGTACTTGCAACATGAGGGGGATCATTTTTCTGTCTACAGCTGCTTAATGGGAAGGCCCAGAGAAGATAGAGGTAAACTCTTCTCAGAGGTGCACACTGCTAGGAGAAGATGCAATGGTCACATGTTGCAACAAGGGAAATTCTGATTAGAGATCAGAAAAAAAATTCCACCACGAATGTGATCAGATGCCAGCACACGTGCCCAAGAGAGGTTGTGTAATGTCCATCTCAGAGCTGGAGATACTCAGAACTTGCCTGGACAATGTCCTTAGCAACCTGATCTCATTGAACCTGCTTTGAGCTGGAGTTTGAATAGATATCTCCAAAAGTCCTTTACAATTGAAATTACTCTGTCCTGTGCTAGAAAGCTGAGACTGGTCTTATCATTTGTTTCTACACTACAGAAAAATGTTTGGGGTTTGTTTTTTTTGAGAAAACTAATTGCTATTTAGTAGTAATCATCCAGTGATATTACCTTTGTGACTAGATGGATTTTGGAGAGACAGAATTATTTCCTGGCATGGCACTTGGTAGGGGTGGGATGAGAGAGGAGAAGAAAAACTAAAACCAATTAAAAAGCGTGACTAAATGCAGCAGGGTTCAGAAAGTGCCACTGAACCCAAACCAGTCTGTGGTGGCTGCTGATGCCTTCTCCCAAGTTACCTCTTGATGTCCTCTGTGCTGATTCTTATGTAAGTCACATTGAAACCATTAAAAATTATGAGTATTTGTAGAACATAACATAAAAAGTCATATTAAAATTGATGTAATCTACTGCTATCTGGGAATTTTCATAAGCTATTACAGTATAATGGTGCCCGCTAGCACTGCTATAATTAATTTAAAGATATCATTCCCACTAAAACCTCTTCTTCCCAGAGATTATACATCGGAGAAAAATTCCTCCCAGACTGAAACTAGGTACCCAGGGTCTTGACTGTGGAATGAATTATTCACAAAGCATTAACAGAAGAAAATATGATCATTTCTGATGACATTTGAAAATGGGGGTTGTTTTCCTAAAATGAATGCGGTGAGCGGGAGCTGGCGGTGACACACGGCTGCTGGTTTTAGCAGGAAGTGGCAAGAAGTGTGGTCAGTGACAGTCTGGGTTGCACAAGGACATCACACCTCCCTTCACTAGCCACACAACCTCAACCACATTTCCCATTTTAAAACATGGGTTTGATTTACTCTCTTTCTCTCTCTCTCTCTCTTTTTAAAGCTTACCAAAAATGTGTCTATGGATTTTTCTTTAGCATACAATGATAGTCAAAGAGCAGAGTGATAGTCTTAATATTTCAAAAGTAATTTTCTTTTCTTCTTTGAAAGGCCTGTTACCAAATAAGTGTTCTGTTCTTTGTTACCTGTACTTCAGAATTGGAGTAGTGTAGAAATAACTTACATGAAAGCCTGGATTCTAAGAAAGGTCTAACCACTGAAAGGACCTGGAACATAAGAAAGCTTGTTAACTTCCAGATGATGTTGAGTACGACAGTGTATGAAGAATGATATGCTGTGTATTAGTAAAATTTTATTCAAATTAATAATTTGGGGACAGGTTTTCAAAAAATCTTCCTTCACTCTGCATTTAAAGACCATCAACTGCAAAATCGTATCTCCTGTTGATGTGCAAACTAGTTTTGAGATCATGAACCATCATTCATTTAGGTGTCTGTCAATAATTACTGTACCCTCTGACTGATTAGGGTGCAGGAAACCATGTTTGAACTCGCTAACCAGACAGTAGCAAATACATTGTATTTTCTTTGCAGAACTAATTATTAAATTTAAATGTTACAGAAAAAAAAAACCCTGATATATGGGTAGTTAAACATTTAAATGGAATTCACTACTCAGAGGTTTAATTTGAGCTACAGGATTTCTGTCCTGTCATGGCGCAATGGTATTATTTTGTAAATCTGTTCTTGCCACTGTAGGTGTAACATTAAGTGTAGGTCTTAGTGGCTTGACATGCAAGAACATTTCAGGTTTTACTCATCCTTTTTAAGAAATTGTGGACATATGACATCTGTACATCTGCTTTGAAATAGAGACATTGATTTTTGAAACTGTTTATATTTACTCTGTCATTTTGGTGGTTAGAATTGACCAGAAGTTTTTATCACCCTTAGGAAAAATCTGCAGTTGTGAGATATCTGTATTAGTACTAAGTTTAGCACAGTATTTTGCACAAAGTGGTTGAAAGTTCATCAGAAGAGCTCAGGATATTTCCTTTTGAGGTGACAGAAAAGTTAGGTACTGAGCATCCTGATTTAAATTTTACCTGTAGAAAAATCCTAAAATAATGTCAAGGCAGAATTAGTGGTTTGGGTTGGTTTTTGTTTTGTTTTGATTTGTTTTTCTGATTTCATCAAGAAAAGAAAAAGACGGTTAATAGTTAATGCTTTTAATTCTAAGTCTAGATTATGGATAGTTGATCATGGGCAAAATGAAGTAACTTCCATGTCTTGAGTCTAAGCAATATTTCTTCACTGTGAGGGTGGTGAGACAGTGTCCCAGGTTGCCCAAGGAAGTTGTGGCTGCTCCTCCCTGGAAGTGTTGAAGGCCAGGTTGGATGAGGCTTTGAGCAACCTGGTCTAGTGGAAGGTGTCCCTGCTGATGGCAGGGGGGTTGGAACTGGATGAGCTTGAAGGTCCCTTCCAATCCAAACCATTCTGGGATTGATTCTATTCTATGATTGATTCTAATATCAGTCATGGTTTGCTCTCTGAGAATGCCGTGGTTCTTCAACCAATTTCAGTCTCTTCCCTGTGGGAGGGAGAGTTGGGAAAACAGGAAGGAGGAAGTTAAAAATGGCTCTACCATCTCCCTTTGTTGCAAGGAGCAGCAAACATTACTCACATCTTCTTTAAAGTACAGGTTGTGGTGGATTTGGTGCTACTTGGACTGACTCTAGAAAATAAACCCTATTTCCTATTCAACACACATGGAACCATAAAAAAAAAGGCAAAGACCCTAGGAGGTCACCTGCCCCAAAGCAGCATCAACAGTACATGAACCATTCCTGACAGTATTTGTTTCACTTGCTTTTAAAAACAATGCAGTGACAGAAAAACCATCCGCTTCCCAAGCAGTCCATCCCAGTGCCTCATGATCTGATCGTTGCAAGGTTTTCCTAAAGCTTACCTTAAATCTCTCTTCTTGTGTGGTCTTATTGGAGACCAAATATTGCGTTCCTCACTGTGGCAGGCTGCGGTATATTTGAAGATGAGGATGTCTCCCCTCAATATTCTCTTCTCCATAAGTCCTAATCATCATGGCAGAAAGGATGTAGCAGCAACGTGAAGGACGTAGCTCAGGGCTGTTCCATTTACAGTGACACAATTTTATGCTGCTTTTAAGTGACCGTGAAACCACAACTGAGGAGATTAGAGCTATTCAGATGTGAGGAAGTGCAATGCACGTTCTAGTCAAAAGAATCACAGGATGTTGGGGATTGGAAGGGACCTCAAAAGATCATCCAGTCCAATCCCCCTGCCAGAGCAGGAACCTCAATGAGATCACACAGGAAGGTGTCCAGGCGGGTCTTGAATGTCTCCAGAGAAGGAGACTCCACACCCTCCCTGGGCAGCCTGTCCCAGGGCTCTGTCACCCTCACTGGAAAGAAGTTTCTTCTCAAGTTTAAGCAGAACCTCCTGTGTTCCAGCTCACACCCATTGCCCCTTGTCCTACAATTGGGCATCACTGAGAAGAGCCTGGCTCCATCCTCATGACATTCACCCTTTACATATTTATAAACATTAATGAGGTCACCCCTCAGTCTCCTCTTCTCCAAGCTAAAGAGCCCCAGCTCCCTCAGCCTTTCCTCAGCAGGGAGACGCTCCACTCCCTTCATCATCTTGGTGGCTGGAGCAGAGACACACTCCTGAAAGATCTTACGGGCAGCAATGTTCAGCTGCAATTTGCATCCTTCTGTTGATTATTTACTTCTTTTGCAAGGCTGAATGCTGAGGAGAGGTGGGATTTGCTGTTTTACGTGGCACATACGTCGCCTTTTCAGGGTGTAAGCAACGCTCCTTCGTCAGAGAGGCTGGGAAAAACTATGTCACCTCCAGACTGAGGTGGCTTATTCGGGCAGGCACAGGTTATTGTACATCTCTGGAACTGAGTGGTGGATACCCAGGGAGCAGAAGTGTGCTCCTGTTGTTATTGCTGGGATTATTTTTTCCCTTTCTTCTTTTTTTTTTTCTTTTTGGTTACTTAAATAAATAAATAAATAAAGGAGGAGGATATTTTAGATTTAAAACAAAGTTGTAAATTTCAAACAACCTTTCTCCATAATGAATTGCCAGTTACTTATTGATTTATTTATTTATTTATTTTTTTTTTTTAGCTACACAGTCTGTAAACATTTCAAGTTAAGTGTGTCTTGTCATGCTGCTCCCCTGCTCGAAGGCAACATTACCACAAACCCTTCCAAAGCCACATGCAAGGACCATCGTTGAGGTGTTTTTTGGGGATGAGGAGCCTACCACCAGCTCTCCCCCATGATAGCCAGTAGTGCTGGGTGTATGAGAGCAGGAAGGAAGCTCCAAATTTGTTTCACTTGCTCTTCTTCACTTCCTGGGCTTATCATTTTTGTCATTTTTGCCCTTGCCTTCTTGCCTGTACCCAAGGGGTCAGGATGTGAAAAGCACTATATAGTGTAAACATGGCTGTGAAATAGCTAATTTGCCACAGTGGCAGGGGGTCTCATTGCTACTCCTCTACCTCCTTTTTCTTTCAAACATTTGACAGCACTTCCTCCTCCTGCCACCTCCTGACCTGAATCAGGGACACAACGTGTGATCATTTGTTCATCAATTATGTAACATCAGCAGGACAGGAGGTTTTCTGGGCTCTGGATCCT
>NW_010331314.1:6703-8168 GCF_000700745.2 Antrostomus carolinensis | reverse complement strand
ATTCAGTGTCATTTCCTTAGGAATGGTGAATGAGGATTGAGAGGGTCTGAGACACAGAAAAACTGTGTCCTGCTTCTCTGCTCATTTCCGATGGGCAAAAAATTGTATCAGGACAGGAAGATTTCTGTTCATGGTCCACTCCAGAGCTAGGAGAGAAAAAAGCACACTACAGTTTAATATGGAAGAAAATTTGGTTGAGGAATCACAGGACTCTCTGCTTCAGATTCTTGCTGACTCTTCTTGTCATTGATTTCTTCTGTGGTGTAGCTCATCCAGCTCTGCTTTTGGACTCTTGTATCACAGGTTATATTTAAAGCCAATGAAAGGAAACGTTTATCGCTTCTGGCTCTCTCCAACTCCCTGAAAGGAGGGTGGAGAGAGGTGGGGTCGGTCTCTTCTCCCAGGTAACAAGTGATAGAACCAGAGGAAATGGCCTCAAGTTGCACCAGGGGAGGTTTAGGTTGGATATCAGGAAAAATTTCTTCACACAAAGGGCAGTCAAGCATTGGAAGAGGCCCCAGGGAGGTGGTGGAGTCACCTTCCCTGGTGGGATTGAACAGACGGGCAGACGAGGTGCTCAGGGACATGGGTTAGAGGTGGAATTGGTAGTGTTGGGTTTGTGGTTGAACTCGATGATCTTAATGGTCTTTTCACTGTGATTCTGTGATGATGATGATTTTTTTATTTGAGGAGGAGAAGAGGTTATCAATTTTGGTTTGGGACCAATTATTTTAGACATGCAGGAAGGTGTCCCTGCTGATGGCAGGGGGGTTGGAACTGGATGATCTTTAAGGTCCCTTCCAACCCAAACCATTCTATGATTCTATGATTCTATTCTTTTTTAGTTGCTTAAAGCATCGTCCTGTCTGGTCCTGAGCTACCTACCTGATTTTCTCATTTCTCAAAGGAGCACATAAAGATAAGATGTAGATCTGTTGTATCGGCCTTTATACACCAGACCGTGTTAAGAATGAAAGCAGAGTAGAAGTGACAAAACACCTCCTTTTCTCCTTTCTTCATCATCTTTTTCTCTCATAGAGTGAACATCTTTAATCAATTGGCATTGCCTGTGTCAGTATGTATGGTATTACAGCAGGGAGTACACAGGTATCCATATTTCAAGCCAACATTTTATCACCTGGCAATGGTTTAAAGTTCTGAGACTCTCTCTCTCTCTCATTCCAGATCTTTGGATTTTACACGGCAGCTGATCTTACTGATCTTTAAAAAAAAAATATGTGGAAATCCAGTGTAACTTAGTTGACTTGAACTGGGTGAATGCAATAGACTGGCAGGAAAGTGACTCAAAAGGACTGAGAGCACCTCTGAGGAGAAGGACTTGGGGTACTGGTAGAGGAGAAACTCAAAATGAGCCGGCATCGTGCGCTCACAGCCCAGAGGCCAATAACCGTGTCCTGGGCTGCACCCAGAGCCGCGTGGGCAGCAGGTGGAGGGAGGGGATTCT
>NW_010331314.1:2265-6692 GCF_000700745.2 Antrostomus carolinensis | reverse complement strand
CCTCAGACCCCACCTGCAGTGCTGCCTCCAGTGCTGGGGCCACCAACAGCACAAGGACATGGAGCTACTGGAGCCAGTGCAGAGGAGGCCATGAGGATGATATGAGGGCTGGAGCAGCTCTCAGCTCTTCAGCTTAAACCCATTTCCCCTTGTTTTGTCATTAATTGCCCTTATGAAAAGTCCCTCCCCAGCTTTCTTGTAGCCCCTTCAGGTACTCGGAAGCTGCTATAAGATCTCCCTGGAGCCTTCTCTTCTCCAGGTTGAACAGCCCCAACTCTCTCAGCCTGTCTTCATAGGAGAGGTGCTCCAGCCCTCGGATCATCCTGGTGGCCTCCTCTGGACTTGTTCTAGCTGCTACAGGTCTCTCTTGTGATGAGATTCTCAAGCAGAGACAGTCCCCACAATAATTTGTAAGTCTTTCTGTACTTGTGAATGACATGCACTGAGAGGCTCTGCACTCGAGCAGAAAGGGATACAGCAGTATCTGAGGGCTGGAAGATGACATCATCACATCTGAATATGAAATAAAATGTAACGGCAGTGAAGATGTTTGCACAGTGAAAGGGAATTACCAGTGGAGACGGGATCGCCCTATTTCTTGTCATTTTGGAAGGCTGGCTTTAGGCAATTGGAAGTTATAGGGTCAATATAGGGGTAATGGGGTGAAATTTACTGCCCTGAGATATAAAGTTGTAGAAGATTTTCAGATGATTCCTTCTGGCCTTAAACTTTTTGAATCTTTCCTTCATATCAAGCCAACATTTTATGTTCACTTTCCTCCCTCAGCTCCCTTGTTCTCCTTAGAAATGTCTTGACTGCTTTATTCCATTCAGATTATTTTAATCGAGTGGAAAGAGCCTGGGTAAAATAGGAAATCTGACCTCCCAAGCTTTAGAGGTACTAGCTGCTAACAGGTGAGAAGTGACATTAGAGGAGAGGGAAAAGACACTCAAAAATTTGATTTCATGAACTTGAGATTTATAGAGAGCAAGAAGTCAGAAGCAATTAAGTATTACTCTGCATCTATCACTAAATCCTGTAAGTGACAGTCAGCCCAGAAAATATGCTGGCATTTTTAGTAAATGAAATTAAAACAGAAACTGAAATAAGATGCTGAGAATAATCAACGAGATCGTGCTGTCATACAAGTTATAATAATGGTACTTTTCATTCTTCTCTGGGGTGCTGTCTTTTCCTTCTCTTCAGCATATGTGCCCCAGAACAGAGATCTAACACCTATATCACAGCAATGCTGTTTAACCCAGAACATATGATGAAGTGATTCACCTGCTCATGTTGTCAGCTGGACCTCTCATAAATATTTCCTGCCCTTTAGGGACATTGCCTTCTGGAGGAGAATATAGTTAATTAATAGATTAATAAAGTGAGGGGGGGGGGAAAGGTTGTGATCATGTCATCTGTGTTTAATAAGGCAGTTTTCCCATGGAAATGACTATATTTTGTTCACTGCTTGGCCCATCCCATCAGATATCGCTTCATTTCAGAGATACATCTTCCTATTTACAAAAGGAAAGAGAGGCAGCGTGAAGAAAAGATGGATTCATATCTGAGAGTGGAACAATCATATTTTCCCTTGAAGGTCTGCACTCCAGATATGCCCACCCTTCCAAGCCAGAGATAGAAAATCCAGCTGCAAACGTCTGTCCTGGCTTTATGTCAAAGCTGCTTTAGGCTGGTGACTTTTTATTGCTATTTGTGGGCTTCATTTCTCAATATCCTTTGACAGATGTAAATCAGATTATACAGGAAGCTCACAAAAAGAATGACAGTAAAACAGAGCAGAACTTCCCGTGTGCTACTCCAAATTTTATCACGCCAGCTTGCCAGCGACTTCGCTGTGAGTCACAGACTTTAGTTGATTTGTCATCGTCTGCCCGAATGTACATATTGTTATTTAGGTTTGACAAAGAGGGAGGGTGAATTGAACAGATCAATTTAGTAGCACAGAATTTATCCATCAGGTGCAGAAAGAATAGATATTTCCAAAGCACAACTTAATGCATAAAGAGAGGTTTATATCATCAAATTGTTGTATTTTTATATTTCCAATTTTTTAGATAGTTCTTTCTAGCCAAAACCTGCGATCAGGTTGATAAGTGAAGGAAAAAGAGGAGTGAATGAGAGGACTGTACATTGAGAGGGTAAAGATGCCATTTGTATATGTGATCTTAGGAAACTACAGCACATTTTTCTGCATGCCGTGTGCTGGACTTCTCCAGGCAAAGGTTCTGTCCTCATAGCTGAGTCCACAGTTTCATTTAAAAGAAAAAATAATGTCGTCAAAAATCACATTCCAACTTAAAAGTATTAGTAAAAGTAACAGAGATTTCATTGTTAACTATAAATTGATTTAACTGGTAACAGAATCTGCTTATTAAGAAGGGAGAGATGTCCAGGTTCTCTGAAATCAATGGAGCCTGCGTGAGAGGAGCTCACTGCCACCTTTAACACTGCCATCCACCACGGTCTGTTAAAACAATAACAATAACTTTTAAAAAATCATGAAAATTGCATACTTTAAGTGCATCTGAAAGACTGCTTGTACCTTATGTCAAGTTCCCCCCCCGCCTCTAAACACCCCCTCCAAGTCTGCATCTGATGTGTGAACCTTTTCCAGCCTTGACATGCTAGATATATCAGAGACACTTTGATGTATTTGCAATAAAAAAAGGGAACTGCAGCAAGCCTGGAACCAGTGAAATTTACTGTTGTGAAAATGATGGCATTTTGATCCTGTGTAAGCCTCTAGCCCCTGCCCCCATCATCCAGAAGAGCAGAAAATGAGTTGCTGTATAAAGTTTATTGAGGTTGTGGAAAGCAGTGTCCGTAACTTCTGGGTGCTGGAGTCCCAGGCAGTCTGCTTCTTGTGAGAACCCTCAGCCACTCCACACTAAACTACGGTTTACCTAAAGTACAGGCTAGCCAGGAGCTTGGAGTGATGCTGGCTATGTACTTCTGATCAGAAAAAAGAAAATTAAGATCTTTTGAGATGAAAAGGACAGATTTTATTATAGATTTTCCCCATATAAACAAATAGTAAATTTAAAAAAGCATAAATAGGATAAAACCCTCTCACTTTAAAAGCATGTGTTGGTAACCAGTTCTACCTGGTAAAAATAAATCAGAGGACTAGAAGTTCTCTTAGTTTAATCTACAAAGCCCACTATTTCAAAACCCAGTAGTGCACTATGATTGTTTTCCACCCAGGTATCCACAGTTTGTGAAATCCTGAATCCTGCTTCAACACTTCCATGAAAAGATTGCTATTAATCAAAGAAAAAATAAAAAAGGCATCAGCAGATCTGATGCCACTGATTAAGGCCAGATGCTGCCAGTTTTAATCCAGCTGAGTAGCACCTTACAGACCATTGCACTTGCTGGAAGATAGGCTGGCAATTCAGTTCAAGTTCTTTGGGATGGCCCCTGATTTTAAACATCTACAGTCTGGAGAAAGAACAGGAAACAGCTAGAGAATAATTTAGGATATAAAAGTGTGACTGGTGGCTAAAATTCCTGTTTAGAGCCTACTGCCTTTTCTGCCTTTGGAAAAAAAGCAGGGGAAAAGCTACCAAAAATTCTAGCTTTGCTTGCAGAAATTTTAGCAATATTTTAGCCATGAGCAGTGGAGTTTTTCAAATGCCTGTGCAACAGTGCTGCCCTGGATTCTGAATGTGCTTTCTGCTTCTGCTGTGTCTTGTGTGCTGGCCACGTGAATAATTCCTTTTTAGTGTTAAATTCAGCTGCAAAAGCAGCAGAGCAAATAATGCTTCTCTGATTGCCCAAGAAACAGAGGTGCAATTTCCACAAATACTTCCAAAGGATTTTCTGTATTTGTAGGCCATTAGATAAGGAGACTCCAAGGTTCTACTTGGTTTCTAATTTTAAGTCATCCATATACAGTGCAGCAGAAAAGCAGTTGAAGAACATGAACCACCTAGTAAATACAAAACAGCATTGAAAGAGAAATGTTAACATTAGAATAGGTTGAAGGTATGTTTGGGACATGCTGAATCACAAATGTCAACGTAGGTGTGCACAGAGTTATTAAAAAACCCCAACCAAACAACAAACAAAATAACAAAATATCTTTTCTTTCAAGTAAAAAATGAATGACCACCATTAGCACTGAATGTGCCTTATCATTATTGAGCATCTTTTGAAAAGTTACAGATAATGAGCTGGCAGCAAAAACTGGAGATCTCTCAGCTGACAGGAATGTAAAAGATCAGTGGCCTTTCAAGAGGGGAAAAGAGATAGAACCATAGAATCGTCTGCTTGGAAAAGTCCTTTGACGTCAATGAGTCCAACCATACCTGTCCACTGCTAAACCAGATCTCTGAGCACCTCAGCTACCCGTCTTTTAAACACCTCCAGGGATGGGGACTCCACCACCTCCCTGGGCAGCC
>NW_010331314.1:0-1717 GCF_000700745.2 Antrostomus carolinensis | reverse complement strand
CAAGCCTGTAGTGATGCCTGTAGTTAAAAAGATTCTGTAGAGATTCAACGAGTGCAGTGTCATGAAACCCACAGTTGAGTATGAGCTGCTTTAGGTCCTGCAGCAGTGGACATTTAAGGGCTGATAGTCAAACTGTTCAGCTGTTTTCACAGAATCACAGAATTGTTTTGGTTGGAAAAGACTGTGAAGATCATAGAGTCCAACCAAGATTTGTTGTTCAAGGTAGTAGGTCCCTACAGACCTTGTCTTGCTTATGGTCTTAAGCCATCAGAGCTACAGCTATTCTCTTTTTTATACAGTGATTACAGGAGGACTCAAGGAGAAATATAGGAGCAGGTGTTGGTTTATTCAAATATTTGCACAAGTGACAGAACTGCAGGAGTTTTTTTCTCCCTTTCTTAAATGGCACTTTCCCTTTTTTCTATACATGCTGAAGATACAGAGTTGGTGATCCCAAAGCAGCATAGAAACTTGCCTAGTTTGGAATGACCTTGTCCCTCACCGTAGGAAAAACAAAGACTTTTATCTTGGTGATAAGAGGCAAGAACACAGAATCTAACTGCAACATTTATAAGTTTGAGTTGTTTTTTGTTTTTTGTTTTTTTTTAATTTAAAAAAGATAAGAGCAAATAAACGTAGAAATTAATTTCCATGGAGAACCTAACGAGTGAAATACTGCTTTGACTATATTGTCGTGGCTCAGACTTGCACTCACTCCACAGACCCAGAAGATCTAGAAAAAGATAGTTTCATGAGAAAGTATTTATTTGAACATGACCTTTTTTCTTTCTTAGATGTAGCAATGAAGCAATTGAATACAACAGGTCAGAACATGCCTGACCTTCAGGACTTGGATGGTTTGGGGTTTAGGTAGTTCTCTAGGAAGAAGGAATTTGCCTATATACAGCTTTTCAGTGTCAACAGCTGGTATTAATGCTGAATAACTTCATGTTGAATCAACCTAGATCAGAAGATTTATGCCTAAAAAGGGAAAGCCTTGACCAGAAGAGGGTGCAAAATTATCTAGTGAGCAGAGACACATTCTGGGTATTTCAAAGTCAGGTTGGATGAGGCTTTGAGCAACCTGGTCTAGTGGAAGGTGTCCCTGCTGCTGGCAGGGGGGTTGGGACTGGATGATCTTTAAGGTCCCTTCCAACCCAAACCATTCTATGATTCTTTGATTCTATGTCTGGATCACTTCAGGTGGACTCTAATCTGCAAAATAAATACCTGTAGAAGCAGATCTCTCAAAATCCTGTGACCTTTTCTAACAATGTTGTCATATCTCCAAAGTGGCAGTATGATAACCTTCTTCACACTGACGATATGCTTGACATTCCACTGTGGCTCCAGAATAGAATAAATAATAATAATTAAAAAAACCCCAAACCCTGGTTCTTTTAAGATTAAAAGTTATTCAACATTAAGATAATAGCGTAAAGCAGAATGGCAGACTGTTCCTCAAAGGATGAGCTTTGAGAACTCCAGGAATGTCTCCACCATGTCAAAATGACTACATATTTGGAAAAGCATCAAATAATGGTTAATTTTATTACTGATTAATTCATTTTTCCAGATTGCCCAAAAAATATTTTTAATTTTTTTGCTGGATCATTCACAGTAAATTGAAGTTACTCACTGAACAGAGATGAAAACAATGTTTTGGTGTGTGACTCTTCAAAAAGGACATTTTTTTGAGTTTGACATTCAGAATTTG
>NW_010331313.1:0-6665 GCF_000700745.2 Antrostomus carolinensis | reverse complement strand
AAGACCTTCAAGATCATCAAATCCAACCATACCTGTCCACATACTGCTTAGGGACATGGTTTAGTCAGTGACTTGTCAATGTTGGGTTGATGATTGGACTTGATGATCTTAAATGTCTTTTCCAATCTAGGCAATTCTGTGATTCTGTGAAATAAAAATTCCCCTTCCTCCCAACTGAAATAACCCCAGTATTTGTTAGAAAAAGCTGCAGAACTGTACTAAGGAAATTGCCATCTCCCTTTTGGTCCTTTGTTTTTTTTTTTTTCTATTTTTTTTTTCCCTATTCCTCCTAGCCAGTACAACTGTTACCTCCTTTGTGGTTGAGTTTCTTTGAGAACTAAATCTTAAGTCATGCTAGCTTTAAAATTGTTAACAGATTTTTAAACCAACCAATTTTAAACCAAACGTTTTAAAAGAAGTGTCAAGAAAATGGTATATTAAATATCAAATAGGAATTCCACTTTGTAAAGTATGTGCTGTTTGTAGTGACAAATCTCATACAAATCCAGTAATACAGCAGCGACTAACCCAGGGATTTCACAAGTATTGTGTTCTCTAGTGTCGTGTGCCCTCATGTGGTTAAAAGAAATATTTTCATTGAATGAGTCAGACACCCTTTGAATTTATTGTCTGTTCTACTAAAGAACTGGGAGAAATAAAGACTGTTAGCTCAATAGGAGATACTTTGAGGATATGTAGATTTGTGGTATTTTGTTGTTGTTGTTGTTGTTGTTGTATAGCTCTCAAGTGATTTGCTATTTGAAAACGAGTATAAATACACTAGCTTTTGGTTCTGATTCAACAACAGATTTGTGCATTTTGCTTGTCTCTTTTTTTTTCTGAGATTTTGAGGATCTATTTACTAATATTTAAGCCAAGTAGCTTCATTTCTGCTTGGTTAATCCTGATAACTCTAAGTATGGAAATGGAACCTTGTTCAGTGATTTTCTCCTGTGTAATACATAATACCAGTAGTCTTTTACTTTTGATACCATTTGAGTACCACAAGACTCATTTTTGTGATAGTAATACATAGCTAGCTACTCCAAAGATCTCATGCATTTGTGAGCTTGACTGCTTGTTCTGTATTCAGTATTGGAAGGAATGAGAGTTAATGAGATTCTTCTCCCCCTTTGCCCTGGTGAGGCCACATCTGGGGTATTGTGTCCAGTTCTGGGCTCCCCAGTTCAAGAGGGACAGAGATCTTCTGGAGAGAGTCCAGCGGAGGGTTACAAAGATGATGAGGGGCCTGGAGCATCTGCCATACGAGGAGAGGCTGAGAGAGCTGGGACTGTTCAGCCTGGAGAAGAGCAGATTGAGAGGGGATCTTATTGATGTCTATAAATACCTGAAATGTGGAAGGCGAATGGATGGGGCCGGGCTTTTTTCAGTAGTACCGTGTGACAGGACAAGGGGCAATGGGCAAAAACTGGAACACTTGAAGTTCCAGACAAACTTAAGGAAAAACTTCTTTCCTGTGAGCGTGTTGGAGCCCTGGGACAGGCTGCCCAGAGAGGGTATGGAGTCTCCATCTCTGGGGAGATGTTCCAAACCCACCTGGACGTTTTCCTGTGCAACCTGGTGTAGGGAGTAGGGAACCTGCTTTGTCAGGGGGGTTGGACTGGATGATCTCCTGAGGTCTCTTCCAACCCCCACCAGTCTGTGATTCTGTTATTTTATTTTTTTATTGTTTCTCATAATTCACATAGATTGCTAGCAACTTTTCATGAGGGTTTCATATCCTTATAGCAAATTGCATATGATAATGACTTTTCTCCTACTTATGAAAGTACTATAACAATGTTTTGCCCAAAATTAAAAATTGGTAAAATTGGAAAAAAACAGGAAAATGCACTTAAAGCATCAGTGACATTTACTGTTTTAATTAACAAGGAAAACAACAGATGTCAGCAGGGGGTTTGCACTAGTATGAACTTATTAACTGTGAGAAGTTACATAAATTAAAGTTATTGAATGCAAAAAATTACTTCATCATTTACTGCTCAGTTGTTGCTAAAAGAGTTGGACATGGCACTGAAAGTTAACATTTCTGTCTGCTTTGAGGTCACTGCTGCTTGATATGTATTTACTCATTCGCAGGTAGACTTCAGCTTTCTGATTATTTTCAGTTGAAGTAAGATAATCCTCATGTTTTAGTGTTTAAGGGAATGTTATTTTTAATTGTAGCCTGTTAACCACTGCTGAGTTGCACAAAGATGATCATGTGGAGGTAACTAACTTTACCTTTACTGATTTCAGCATTTTAAGTTCCCACATGGATACCTGATGTTGCCTCACTAGGACAATGGTAAACAGAATGAAGATCACAAGATTAGAAGCAGGAAGGATTGATATCTCCAATTAAAATTCAATCTATGCTATATGAAACTCATAAGCATCCTTGATTTAAAGCTTTGGAGGACACAGAAGTATGGAGATGTCAAGTCCCTTTAGGCTCCCAGCTCCTTCAGTGTAATTCATAAAGCGATGTTCTATGATTAGGCTCTCTGTTCAACACATGGAGATCAGAGACGCTTAGGAGTGAGATTTATAAGATGGCAAGTAGAAGAGATTACAAAGAAAGTGGACTTTTTGAAATCCTGTCCCTTTCTGGAACTTATATGCTCAACTCTGAGTCCATAGAGGGGAGTTTATGTCATATGGTGATTAACAGACAGCAAGTTTGCTTGGAGTTAGTCTAAGTCTTCCTCCAAGCTGAAAAAATGTATCATTCTTCTCTTCTCAAACCCAACCACACTGGTGTTGCAACCCACCTTCTTATTTAATATTCTAGATGTTAAGGTATTCACCCATGAAGGAAGAAGACTTGGTTGACTTCTCTCCTGAGCCTGATGTGTATTACAAACCCACATTTCATTTTTTGTGGGTACAGAGTGCTGTACCCACCAGTTCATACCCTGATCTCTAAGCTACCTAATGTGGTTATCTTGCTAAAATTATGCCATTATGCATAATTATGCATTCATCATTATGCATATGAACAAGAATTCTTGTTCATCTATTCATCTTAGGATAGGCACCAGCTATTCTTATCAGTAACAAAGAAATAAAAGACAGAAAATGCATGTTTATCACTAACCATAAACCTGAATTTTTGAAATGGTCCAGCCTAACTTGCTTGGTGTAACCTAAAAAACTGCAATAGTGGGAATCTGTGCATTTCTTCCTGTCTTTGGCAGTTGCACTTGACTGGGAGCAAGCCCTTTTGTGCAATTAGAAGAACCACAGTGAATTAGAAATAGAGAGGGACATCTTAAAATTTGACTTTTGCTTGCATTAAAGGCTTTGAGTAGATTTTTTAGGAGTCAGAATAAGCCAGTAATTTTGTTGAAAAGTAGTAGTTGTGTTGAAGACTTTTCTCAAAAGCAATAGTAACCCATTGTGTAGTTGATCCAATTAAACACCTGCTTAAGCTTTTCTAGCTTGGCAAAAGATGGAATTATCAAAATTCCTAACAAGATACTAGAAACCTATATTCAGAATGGGGATTATTTAGTTCTTAAGAGAGAGGGTTTGCAATCCTAACTGCACAGAGACAGAAAGCGTGTCTTGTAATTAATATTGCTCTTTGTACTGCCAGTTCTATGAGATGGTCTTGGTCCCAGTGGTGTTACCAGTTGACAAGTGTCCACACCACAGTGCGTCACCACCGTAAATGGCACTAATTGGCATTCTACTTGACAGGCTTTGCACAGAGGTTAAATAAGCTGTAGCAATTGAACAGATGTTTCTGTATCTTTAGGACTTTTCTTAGGGTCACAGTCAAGGTAAGTTGTCTGGGTGGTGTGAGGAACCTTGAGTCATGTATGCGAGCAAGAGAATCCGTAGGAAACGTGAGGAATATAAATCTACTATATTAACATAATGTCTTTTTCCTGTCTACCAGGTAACTCCTTATAGGATGGAATTACAAGAAAATAAGCTGCAATTCATATTGGCCTCTAAATAGCATCACAATTGTTTAGTGCCATTTAACAGTAGAACTTTGTCACAAAAAGAGAACTTAAAAATTTTTGCTCCTGATTTATTACAAATTAGAGGCAAAATATATTAGGGGAGACATTTTATTAGCTTAACTTATACTGACTTTTGTTTCAATTGTGGGAGAATCAGTGAAAACATATTGCAGGTTTGTATGTCTGTTGTATAAAAGATAATTTTCCAGCAAGTTTTGTAGAAGGCAAATAAGCACGATGGAGGTTTTTTAATTGTTATTTTTTTTCTTCTTTTTGTTAAGGGAACCAGTAGTAGGAAATTCCACTGAGAATTAATACTTGCTGAAGAACTTCAAAATTCTTGCTGAAGAACTTTAAAAGTGTCTTATATAATATTAATTCACAATGGCTAGGATATAAGCCTATTCCCATGGTATGAACATTGATAAGAAGAATATAAATTAACGGCAACGGTGTTGCTATCTCTAAATTACATCCTAAAGGTACATCATGTAGACAGAATAGAAATATGCAAATTTGTTCAGGAATTTGTATTTGGCAGAGGAAACATGAATCAGAGCAGCTAGCTGTCCTCAAGCTAGAGTGGATTGAAATATACTGGCTCTAATCAGTGTTGCCTGAGTTATCTGTGCGCTTTGCATCCAAAAGGTAGGTGTGTCACTGACATTTTTTAACATCTTGGCTAATAATTTATACATTAGAGAGAACAGTCTGTTTATATATTAATTTTTCTAACCAGCAAGTGTTTGTAAACACTGAAGGGAGCTGGAAGTAGTACAGAAAGACTGGGTTAAAACACTGGAATTCTATGTGGATAGTGAAAGTTACAGTTGTCAATGAAACGTCAAATATCTATATATAATATAAAAAGAATTTCAGTTTTATGAATTAGGTAGACAGCTGGTGCTAATTCCATAGAGATAATTATGAAAGTTAATTATGTAAGCTGTTACGATTTATGGGCTAAGGACAGTGGCAAATTGCTTAAGTTGATAGAGAAAATTGAAGAGCGATTCTTATCAAAAAAAAGGAGTTATATTAAGAACTGAATTGTGCTCAGCAGAACATCTGTGTTCACAATTATATTCTGATCTTCCTGCAGCCATGCTAGTGCTTTAACCCATGCCAGTGCTTTAACCCATCACTCAATCTGTTTCTCTCCCAAAGTATTTTGAAAGGTCTCTGTTTCATTCTGCTGCCAAGGGAAACAAACAACAAAACAAAACCTAACCCTGAGACAATTTGGAAAAGAAAGTTCTTGTTTTCCAGACAATTGTAGTGATTTTTTTTCTTTGATGAAACAAACTTCTTTCGGAAACAGGAGTATTTTGAAAAACAACTCTCAAGGGGATACCATTAGTATAACCAGTGAGGCAATGAGATAGTGCATTGGAGTGGAAGGGGAGCCTTATATCTAGAAGCAAAGGGCCCTTACATTAAAATGTCAGGGCTGTCTTTTGTCAGGTCACTGAGTGTTTCCAGCAGCTTGGTGATATATGAGTGTATGAGAAGAGAGAAATAACTTGTAGCTGTTCACATTCAAGAAATGCCACTGGGAAGAACAAGTAATACTTAGTTGAAAATAGAAGGAACAGAAAGGAGAATAGTGATTTTTTTGCAGATAATTAATGATCTTTCAGAGAAATCCTTTTACATTGATTTCACCTGTCACAACCAAACCAAAGGGTTTGTGTGATTGGTTTTCATAATGTACATGTATTCATAGCCGTATTTAATTTGCCTGCTTTGGTTTATTTAAAACAAGCAAACAGATAAATGCTGTCCACCCTCTGAAAAACTCCAACAGCCTCTGTCATTGATAATTAAAAATCATAGAATCACAGATTCATAGAATGATTTGGGTTGGAAGGGATCTTTAAAGGTCAACAGGTCCAGACTCCCTGCCATGTGCAGGGACATGTTCCATTAGGATCAATTTTCGCAAAGCCCTGTCCAACCTTATACATCCAATGAAGGCACAGCCACAACTTCTCTGGTCAACCTATCCCAGTGTCTCCCCACCCTCATTGTAAAAAAATCTTTTCCTTCTATGTAATGTAAATCTCCCCTCTTTTAGTTTAAAACCGTTACCCCTTGTCCTGCCACTACAGACCCAGGTAAAAAGTCTCTTTCCATCATTCTTATAGACCGCCGTTAAGTATTGAAAAGCTGCAATAAGGTCCCCCTGGAGCCTTCCCTTCTCCAGGCTGAACAGCCCCAACTCTCTCAGCCTGTCCTCACAGCAGAGCTGCTCCAGCCCCTGCTCCATCCTGAACAGCCCCAACTCTCTCAGCCTGTCCTCACAGCAGAGCTGCTCCAGCCCTTTGATCATTTTTGTGTCTTCCTCTGGACCCTCTCGAGCAGGTCTATGTCTTTCCTGTGCTGAGGACCCCAGAGTTGGATGTAGGACTCCAGGTAGGTTCTCAGTAGAGTGAAGCAGAATCACCTCTCTTGACCTACTGACTGCGCTTTTCATGCAGCCCAGGATATGATCAGCTTTCTAGGTTGTATATGCACATTGCTGGCTCATATTTAATTTTTCATCCACCAGTATCCCAAAGTCCTTCTCCTCAGGGCTGCTCTCAATCTTTTAATCACCTAGTCTGTACTGAAAAAAAAACAAGGCATCGGTTCGAGGTGAGTGATCAGTGACAAACCACAAGGATTTGCAGAATAATAATAATAATA
>NW_010331312.1:0-8160 GCF_000700745.2 Antrostomus carolinensis | reverse complement strand
TTTGAACACTTCCCATTATAAACCCTGACATTTCCTATTCCTTGGGGTGGGCAAACACCAACTAGTTTTGCTGCTGCCCTGAGGTGTCCATACAGCAGAAACGTGATGCTGAGGCACCTTCCAGGTGCTCATTGTCCCCACTTTCCATGGCATTGTCCCAGACGGGGAGCTCTGGCTCCTCACACTTCAGGTACTGGCGAGACTGGTCTGCTCTGGATGCACATCTCCTGTTTGATCACTGTGCCCCAGGACTCTGCCCCACAGCACGTCCCTGTGAAACCCCAGTTGCCTCCTTCCCTCGCCTCCTAAGAGGGGTTCTGGCTTTGGAAGATGTGGCCCCTCTCTGCCCCTGCCCCGAGCTGCTCTGCCCACGAGTTACCATTTCTATCCTGATCAGGTGATTCCTCAGGTGCAGACCAAGCGCTTGTGCAGGTTTCTGCAGCATCGAGACAAAATCAAAGTACAGATCCACCTCATAAATAAAAATACTGTCATTAAAGAACTGTTGTTTTCTATCTCTAAAATACAACACACAGTCTTTTCAAGCAGTGGAAAGAATTTCAATGAATCAAGCTATTATTTTATTTTGACAACCTGTAGTTCCCAAGCCAAGACTGACATATGAATGGGCTCTGAGGGACACGGGCTCTGGCTCTGCCCTGCCCATGGCACAAGGCGGCAGCAAAAGGGGGGAACCCCATGACCTGGCCTGGGTCTGGCTGGCGGAGCAACACAAGGGGCTCCCCTGTGTCCTGTGCTCCCAGGAGCAGCTCGTGCTGAATCACAGAATCCCAGACTGGTCACACCAAACAATTTCTTCCTCACATCTCATCTCCATCTCCCCTCTGCCACTTTCAAGCCATCACCCCTTGTTCTCTCACTCCCTGCCCTTGGCCAAAGTCCCTCCCCACCTTCCTGGAGCCCCTTCAGGTACTGGGAGGCCGCTAGAAGGTCTCCCCGGAGCCTTCTCTTCTCCAGGCTGAACAGCCCCAGGTCTGAACAGGGGCTGAACCTCCCCTGCCCTGTGGCTTTCCACCATGGTGGGAGCCAGGAGCCGAATTTCTCTTTCTGCTTTGGGTTTTTCCTCTCTCTAATCCATACAAAGTTTTTGGCAGATGACTAAGGGCACATTTTCTGCCTTCCTCCTACATATTTGGGGAGGAATCTTTAAGCATTGATTTTAAAAGTGTATTTCCTAGGGAATCTGAAGTCTTCTTTCCAGCAGAAGTGCCTGGGAGATGAAACTTTGGTTCATAAAAATATGTATATTGAAAGAGAAACTAAGTTTGAACTAAATCCAGTTGTTTTAGACAGGAGTAGAAGAAGCAGCTTAGCTCGGAGAAAAAGGAAAACAAACTGAACAAAACAGAAAAATCAACATTAAAATCAATCTGCACTCCATATGATGTTTGCTTATAACGCCAGAAGTGTGTCTGGAAAAATAACATCTGCATCAGAGTGAATCAGGAGTCCTTGGAGGAACAGGCAGAGCTCAGTACTGGAGGAGCAGGGAACAAATCGGCCGCGCTGCTCAGAGCTAACGGCCCAGAAAGTGTAAAACAGCAAAATACTGCCAGCAGGATTGTTTTCTAAATCTGTGCTTTTTCCTCTCCGGCTTTCTGGGTCGGTACAATCTTCACAGTCACAGTTCTTTGGATGCCTGGTTGTCACAGGAAAAAGCCTGGAAACATGGAGTGGCTGGTGGGACCGTCGGGCTTCCAGAGACGGGGATCAGTCACCAGGGATTGTGGAGCACAAGTGCTGATGGAAGGGTGAGGGAGAGGAGCTTCCCCTGCCTCCCAGGGAACAGGGGAGAGAACTGGAGGGGTAAAGGTGAGGAGACTTGTAGGTTGAGATAAGAACAAGTTAATAATTGGAGTAAAATAAAATTAAAATAGTAATGATAATGATAATATATATATATCAATGAGTGAGGCACAGTACAATTGCTCATCACCCACCAAGAGGGATCCTGGGGGAGTGAAAAGGTCAAGCTTGATGGTCAGGCTTGATGGCAGGGAACAAATCGGCCGCGCTGCTCAGAGCTAACGGCCCAGAAAGTGTAAAACAGCAAAATACTGCCAGCAGGATTGTTTTCTAAATCTGTGCTTTTTCCTCTCCGGCTTTCTGGGTCGGTACAATCTTCACAGTCACAGTTCTTTGGATGCCTGGTTGTCACAGGAAAAAGCCTGGAAACATGGAGTGGCTGGTGGGACCGTCGGGCTTCCAGAGACGGGGATCAGTCACCAGGGATTGGGGAGCACAAGTGCTGATGGAAGGGTGAGGGAGAGGAGCTTCCCCTGCCTCCCAGGGAACAGGGGAGAGAACTGGAGGGGTAAAGGTGAGGAGACTTGTAGGTTGAGATAAGAACAAGTTAATAATTGGAGTAAAATAAAATTAAAATAGTAATGATAATGATAATATATATATATCAATGAGTGAGGCACAGTACAATTGCTCATCACCCACCAAGAGGGATCCTGGGGGAGTGAAAAGGTCAAGCTTGATGGTCAGGCTTGATGGGGCTCTGAGCAACCTGCTCTAGTAAAGATGTCCCTGCTCACTGCAGGAGGGGTGGACTAGATGGACTTTGAAGGTGCCTTCCCACCCAATACATTCTATCATTCTATGATTCTAAAAGGAGACCCAAACCGCAATCCCGGGAGAGCCAGAGCCCGAGCCATCCCCGAGAGAATCCCCAGCTTTCCGCTCAGCCCTGGGCAATGTCCTGCCCATGGGGGACAGGAGATGGAATATCTCATTGGCAGAGCCAAATGCCAATTGGGGGTTTGCTAATTACTGTGCTTCCCCCCTCCCAGCCCTTTGCACTTGCAGAGCAGCAAAACACGATGACCTTGGACTTCCAGCAACAACTAAAAACATCAGTGTGTTCTCAACATTCTTCTCATCCCAAGTCCCACCCTGAAACCAGGATAAGAACATTAACTCTATCCCAGTGAACCCAGGACAGCGCTGCAGCCCAGTCATTTGCCACCCTCCGCATTGCCCAGCGACAGTAGAGCACAGGCTTTGCATCAACGAAGCAGAAACCATCTCATCCTTGTTTCTCCAAACAGGCATCAATCCAGCTTCAGCCACTGACTGCGAACACCAGTATTTTGAAGCCAAAAAACAACAACATCAACTCCAGCCGATTCCTTTTTCCAGGAATTTTGCCCCAGGTCCCAGGCGTTGTTCTGGCTGCTCTCAGGTTTGCCGATGAGCCGGGTCTGTGGGGTTCCTGCTGTGGGGTCTCCTCTTCTTTTAGGAGAGAACCACGGAAACAGTTGGACAAGTTTATTTTCATCCCTGCACTGAGAGCGTGAATTTCTCCCAAGCTGAGTTAAAACTCACACCACCCAAGGTTTTTTTATTATATAAATAGATATCTAAGTATCTGCTAACAGGAATAAATGATTACGCAGCAGAACCCATTTATTGCTCCTTGCAATTCACACCCCAAAAATACAGCCTTTATTTGGAACGGCGGCGGCTGCAGGGCGACACCAGCTCTCCTCTCAGCTCACGGAGGTGTTTCTGACGTCTCCCAATTTAAATAACTCATTAGCCAACTTGGACTTTTCCTGCCCTTTGCTGGCTGTTGGATTTTGATGGGCTCCTTAAAGCATCCTCTGTTTGTTGCCTAATTGGACTGGGTCCCCAAGGACACCCGATGGACGCTGCGGCAGGGACACCACGCGGTGAGGCTGCTGGCAGGGGCACTGGAGTGGGCAAGCAGCGAGATGATGCTGCCATTTGTCAATTTAATCATCAGAAGGTCCATGTGAGCATCAGCTATTCCTGCTACAGCTTAATGGGGTTTGTCTGCATTTCTGCAAGACTCTCTGCTTCCAAATGGTATTTTATTGTCATTAGAAAATTCCCTGTGAAAACATCCCACGGTCGCAGTGAGAACAGGCAGTGGGGCGGCAGGGGAGGATCACAGAGTCACAGGATAGTGGGGGTTGGAAGGGACCTCAGGAGATCATCCAGTCCAACCCCCCTGCCAAAGCAGGTTCCTTACACCAGGTTGCACAGGAAAGTGTCCAGGTGGGTTTGAACATCTCCAGAGATGGAGACTCCTCACCCTCTCTGGGCAGCCTGTCCCAGGGCTCCGGCACCCTCACAGGAAAGAAGTTTTTCCTTGAGTTTGTCTGGAACTCCTGGTGTTCCAGTTTGTGCCCATTGCCCCTTGTCCTGTCACTGGGCACCTCTAAAAAGAGCCCGGCCCCATCCATTTGGCCCCCACACTTCAGGTATTTATAGACATTGATCAGATCCCCTCTCAGTTGCTCTTCTCCAGGCTGAACAGTCCCAGCTCTCTCAGCCTCTCCTCACACGGGAGATGCTCCAGCCCCTCATCATCTTTGTGGCCTCTGCTGGACTCTCTCCAGAAAGTCCCTGTCCCTCTTGAACTGGGGAGCCCAGAACTGGACACAACACTCCAGCTGTGGCCTCACCAGGGCAGAGGAGGGGTGGGATAGAGGAGGATGGACGGGATAGAAGAGGATAGGTGGGATGAAGGAGGATTGATGTGATAGAAGAGGATGAATGGGGCAGAGGAGGATGGACGGGGCAGAGGAGGATCATCCTGTGATTCAAACCATTCTGTGACTCTGTGAAAAGCAGGTATTGATATAACTTTGTCAGTGTTACAGACACCATAATTAGCACCAATCATTCCTGAGACATGGGAGTCATGACCCATGGAGCACATCGAGTTAGCATTACAGAAGATGTGCCAATGGCTCGTTACAATCTCTAGCAAAGCACTGGTGACGATGGGCTGCAGGAGATGGGATTAATTAAAAAATTATTTAGGGGTAACAAGTGTTTGCAAGAAGCAGAATAGCAGGAGGTGCTGGGAGAGGGCGGGTGTGCCGAGGAGCGGCAGCTTTATCCAGTGTTTTGAATAACAGATCTGCCAGAAAGAGCAGGAAAGCACCAGTGTTGTTTGATGTCAGTGCTGGGAAGTGTTACCAGAGGGAAGAGAGTCTGACCCTCCTCTAAAATTAATGTGAGGACTGGACCACCTATAATAACTTTCCTCTCATTTTTATTTATTTGTCTAGCCATTTATTTCTTTATCTTGCTAGGATTTGGTTTACCGGGCCACAGAACATATTTTTTTTATTATTATTATTGTTATTGTTATTATCCTATTTTTAATATTTAAAATTTATTATTATTATTATTACTTTTTAATTTATAAGAGATTGTATTCAAAGGCTCATATTTTACAATGATGCAGAGAAACACCATGAAACAAAGTTCCCATCTGCTTCCACAATGACCAGTGACATCCTTCCATGTCAGCTAGTCAGACCCAGGCTCGGGCTTTGCCCAGCTGGGCAACCACATCTTAACTGGACAAAATACACTGGTATCTACTGGTACCGCCAGCCTGAGCCCCTTGCTTGCTTCTGCTTCAAATTTGAGTGGATAATGGAAAGGATATTAGAATATGTAAGGTGACTGCTGTATTATAAACCTGCAGATATACATTTTTCTTATATATTATAAAGCTGCAGGTATGCATTTTTATTATGTACCACATCTTAACTGGACAAAATACACTGGTATCTACTGGTACCGCCAGCCTGAGCCCCTTGCTTGCTTCTGCTTCAAATTTGAGTGGATAATGGAAAGGATATTAGAATATGTAAGGTGACTACTGTATTATAAACCTGCAGATATACATTTTTATTAACACAAATCCCTGGTTTTTGAGGGAAGATGCTGTGTCTCTAACGCAGCCCAGTGTAAAAGGGTGAGTTTGTACACAAGCACATATTTACAGCTATTGTGACTCTCTGAACCTCCTGAGCCCCCTGAACAGGAGTCTCTCTGCTGAACACACCATTTGCCCTGACGACACCTTTGTTGAACACTGATTCCAACCCTCTGCACTTGTACAGACACTACTCAGAGCCAGGTCCGATCTCCAGGCGCAGAGTGATTTCTTCCTTCCCTCTTGCCTTGGGCTCAGCTGTTCAGCCACCAAAAAGGAAGAAAAATGGAGGGGAATTACGAAAGGAATTGCCTGTAAATGGTATTTTCCTCCCAGCCGCTTGTCAAAGTGTGGACAACTTATACTTTGAAGCAAAAGCACCTGCATCTTTTTTTATTCCACCTAATATTACAGGGGATGGTCTCTTCACCCACAGAGACTTCAAACCATCTTAAATCCTAATAAACCCTCAGCTCCAACCGTGGCTGGTTGCAATGAGGCCCATCAATAAAGCCATGGATGCTAACGGTGCGACCAGCCTGCCTTTCATCTATTTTACACATTTCATTGCACAAATGCTCTTTGTCCCTTTGCTTTTCACTGCAAAAATCCCGGCATCAGACAGCGCCTTCGGCACCAGTTTGTGAGCCAGGGAAACCCGGAGATCTCTTTGGACACAACTGGGATTAATGATACATGAAGGAGAATGGCGAGAAAAGAAAAACTGCAATGACAAAAGAAAGAGGGTTTTAAATCAGGCAATGGAAGAGCTGTGCTGGGACAGTCGTTAACAAGCCTTAAAGACTGGGAAATGCTCCTCCTGCCTGTCCCAGGCCTCCTTCCCTCCTTCCATCAAATAAGCAACTGAGGGAACTGGGGCTGTTGAGCCTGGAGAAAAGGAGGCTGAGGGGAGACCTTGTGGCTCTGTGCAAGTCCCTTGGAGGAGGGTGGAGAGAGGTGGGGGTGGGTCTGTTCAACCAAGGACCAAGGGACAGGACAAGAGGAAATGGCACCTCCAGTTGGACCAGGGAGGTTCAGGCAGATCACTGTGTGCGTGAGGAAAACCCACAGAGCAGCAACACGTGAGCACCCTGCTCTGCTGCTGTTTGTTTAGTGGATAAGAGCAGCTGTCTGTTTGTGGAAATACCAATATAAGCTTTAAAATAAGCACATGTTATTTATCCAGTGTTGCATAGTATTTTCAGAAAAACAAACCATTCAAAAGGCTGTTGAAACGTGTACTTGGAAGAGTTATTGTTCAAGACACCTGGATGAAGTAACACACATCTTCATAGTCACAGAAATATAGACAATCATCAAATGGTTTGGGTTGGAAGGGACCTTAAAGCTCATCCAGTCCCGACCCCCCTGCCAGCAGCAGGGACACCTTCCACTAGACCAGGTTGCTCAAAGCCTCATCCAACCTGGCCAAGAACACTTCCAGGGAGGAGCAGCCACAGCTTCTCTGGCCAACCTGGGACACTGTCTCACCACCCTCACACCAAAGAATTTCTTCCTCACATCTCATCTCCATCTCCCCTCTGCCACTTTCAAGCCATCACCCCTTGTTCTGTCACTCCCTGCCCTTGGCCAAAGTCCCTCCCCAGCCTTCCTGGAGCCCCTTCAGGTACTGGGAGGTCACTAGAAGGTCTCCCCGGAGCCTTCTCTTCTCCAGGCTGAACAGCCCCAACTCTCTCAGCCTGTCCTCACAGTTCTAGAAAAAAAACTAAAATCTCTAAGTTATTTACCATGAGATCAGTTTTTCCGTGGCTGCTGCTCAGCAAATGGCAGGGCTCACAAAGCTCTCACCGTGCCCCTGGCTGCTCAGCTTCACCACCATGGCTGATAGAGGGAAGGGAAAGCAAAGGAGGACGAAGGACCCAGGGGATGTGGAGAACAGCCACCCCTGAACTCTGCATGTGGAACACGGGTTTCAGGAGGGGAGAGGCAGCACCCTAAGAAGTCAGGTCATGTCCCAGAGCACCTGCAGCCACCCCGAGCCTCCAGCACTTTGAAAAGCCCATAAATCCAGAGGGATTGATTGGTCTCATTAGGATGTTTAAAAACTGTGAAGAAAGAGCAAACAAGAGAGACGAGGTTTGATCCTCAAACCAACAGGGAACTTGTGTGCATCGAGTCAATCTTAAATACTGCAAAGCAATCAAGGCCCTGGTCTATAGGTGATAATCATTCTCCACTCTGAGGTCAAGTGAGGCTCTGAAAGAGAGGTCCCAAAGGAACAAGCCTGGTACGGAAGGACAGAGCAGCTTGTGAGCAGTCACATGCCCTTTGCTGGGCATAGGCCTGGGCAAATTTTTGGCATCTAAAAGTGTCTATTTGGAGAGAAAACTATTGTGACTCCAGCTGGTGTTTAAGCTGTGTGCAGGCTTCTCACTGCTGCATCCCATCCCATCCCATCCCATCCCATC
>NW_010331311.1:1146-23379 GCF_000700745.2 Antrostomus carolinensis | reverse complement strand
TGCCAGTGCTGCTCAAGAAGGAAAATTGCAGAGCCATTTTTCCACAGTCCTTTTTCTGGTTGTGCAATGTAATATCTCCCAACTGTAATCCTAGAGCAGTTTCAAATTACTGAAGAGGTTAAGGAGTGGAGATGTTACTGTAGTGGTCTTAGTGGTCTGTAACTGCCAAGGAAAGCAAGTACCTTTTTCATCCAGCCATGACTTAGTCTACCACTTGCAAGGTATTGCAAGAGCTTCTGTAGGTCCCTTTCTATGAGTTTGCGAGAAGTAGATAGTGAAATTCTCTATAAGAAAATTTTTGTATCAACTGAATGCCTCAAGCTCATCTAAAACCACCTTGATTATGCTCCTGCATGTAACAGCAATTAGCAGGATTTTTTTCAGAAGTTGCCAACAGCCAGTCTAAGGCAAGTGACATAGCACTAAGCATGAATCTGAGGAACACATCAGAGAATCTTCTTCGTATCTCCTAGGCTTTTTGCTTTTTCTGTTTATTTCTTGATTTTTTTTGTGTGTGTGTGTGTTTTCAAATGCTGATAGGAGCCTGAATAATTTAGATGGGTTGAAAAATGTCTCCTTTCTCTGCTGTGAGGATCCTGGTATCTACCCTTGAGCTGTTTCCTTCCTTCTGTTTTCTTCACAGAGCTCCACAGAACAAAGTTTTCCCTGCAGTTTTCCCCAGTATTTGACAGAGCCACCATTACAGTCTTGAAGGTCATCAATAAAATTTAGATTTTGGCCTATCCTTTCCCCCTCTTTCATCTTCTTACCACCCAGCTGTGCATCCAAGCCTAAGGCTGCTCTGGAGCTTGGACTCCAGCAGTAGTCCACGTCCCACAGACCAGCCTGGCTCACCCTTTCTTGTGGGGAGAAACATACTGAAAACTGTAAGTCCTGGATGCTGGTGATGAAGACTGTGTAAGTAGTGATCTTTCAAAGGCCTTTTTTAGAAGTTATGAATGTTCAGCATATTAAGAGACTGTATAGGGGAACATCTTTTCATGCAACATTTTTCCAAAAATCTGGAATATGGAAACAATGGCTAACTTCTAGAGAATAAGAACTTTCTAGTAGATTTTTAGTTTATCTAGAATTTTTTTTTTAGTTCTTTTTTTTTTTCATCCTGTAGAGCTTCTCCAGGGACTAGAAGTCTTTGTAATCATTCCAGGAAAGTGCTCCTAGCAACAGGTTAGGTGTCCTCAGTAGAAAACAAGAAAATGCCATACTAGCAAAGTGACAACAGTGAAGAGCTACGTATCTGGAATTAAAGTAACACGCTGTGGCATTCCAACTGAAGATTTCCATTTAGTGCTAAAGTAAGCTTATATTATAGATGGGAAAAGCAATTTTTGTACAATTACTCAAATGACAGTATTCTTGTAAGCTTTTGCTTTTGTATTTCCTTTCAGAAGGAAAATACGTTGGGTTTTTTTAAATTTTCTGAGGAAAAATTTGGCAGTGACTGAGAGTTGGAAATAACGAAATTTTGCTTTGGCGACAGTGTAAATTGTTGAAGCTAAAAAACTTAATTTTATCAGTTTAATGACTATCCCTTGGCATGCATATTTAAGAAAAATCATGATTTTTCTATTTACCATCAAGCAGATTCACTTGTATTTCTGTTAAGTGATATTGCAGGTACTGAGGATAGCATAATCTGAGTCTTTCTGTGTACATTAAAATTGTATCAGATCAGAGCCAAAGAAGGAAAGAAAGATTATGTTTATTATAATAGATTTTTGGAAAAAACCTCCCTATGGTCAGATCCCATTCATATGTATCCATTTTTAAAATAATCTTACAGTATCTGTTTGACCTTAAAACAATTCAATGTAATGCTATACCATAGACCACAGCAGTACTAAATACCCTATTTATTTGTGGATTGGAGGTATCATCGCTCATCGTCTGGCACCATTTTTGCTTGCAATGTACAGTAACAACTTCCACGGAAAGCAGAATATTAATTTTGATACAGAAGGGCATTTCTCTTCTCTCATTTATGTCACAGAAACCCCCATGAAATCAGTAGGCTTGATCTGCACTGGATGATAGGAAAGTATGTCTGTGCAGTCATGTTGCTGCTTCTCGTGAGAGAGGGATCTTCTGTATGTAATTATTCTGTTATCTATATAGAGAATAAGCGAGAAGATTGCCTCTTGCCTCTCTTTTTGATGTTCAGCACTGAGCTCCAACCTTTGGATCAGCACAGATTTGAGGGCTTGTTTCTTCATTGTTGTCTATGGTGGCTACAGTAGAAGGCTCCAAAGATTTCCACAGCTCCTGGTTCAAAAACATGTACAGTGAACATATCAGTTCATAACCTGAATTTTGCCTCACCTGTGGTTTTTTAGATGATAATATATGACAATGTAACTCTTAAGATTTCTATGCACAGTATAATGGTCAGCTGATGTCAAAAACATTGTTGGGAAGTTAAATGAGGTAGACCAGATCTTGACATTGCTATGGATGTCAAGATATGTAACTTTTCAGAGGTATAGAGGAGACCAGAATCCAGCACCTTATAACTAATGTGCATTGTGCAGGTTAACAGCTTAATTTTTGGATTATTAGACAAAATTGTCCTAGATATAATGATATAATGACATAATGATGCAGTAAAGTCCAAACTGTTTTTGTTTATTATGTCAGTAAAAGCTTGTTTTTTACCCATCCATTATAAATAAAAGAAACAATTTACATTATGAATTATTCACTACCAGGAAATAAAAATAAAAAAAGTGGGTTAGTTTTGGGTATTTGTTAAGCAGAAGAAACTGTCTTGTAGTATGAAATGGCTGTCCTGTTCAGGTGTCACAATAAATTTATCACCTTCAATAAAATGTAGAAAGTATTGTTTTTCTAATATTAGAGAAATATGATGTCCATTTAAATTAGATTTTTCATTCATTTCTAATTGGCTTAAAATCCAGTTTAGCTACAGCTCTTTCACTCATAACTTGTTTAAAGGATTCTAATTCTCATAGATAAATAGGCATCCTGACATTTTTCATTTTCATCCATCATTAAGTTTCTTATGGCTGAGGTTGCTGGTTGCGCATTGCCTTTCCAATATGCTATCAACTTCTGAAGTAACTGGATTCAGATTGGATCCATTTATTTCATTCAGTGCCTTATCTGCCTCTTTCCCCAACTTTTTTAAGCACTGCCGAGGGTCATATTGAAAAACTATCTCCAATTCCAACTGAAATCAACCAGGAAATGGCTTTATTTTACTTTTAACTGCGATTGAAATCAAACAGGACTGCAACATTTTATAAAATGGTCATTTACAATACAGTAGCTTGTATGCAATGTTGAAATCACCCTAAATTTCCTATATATGCCTGTTTTTCATTTCATTCATTTAGAATTGCTTAAGAAATAGAGAATATTTTGAAAAGTAGAATGTCATTAAAAAATGCATATTTTTTGGAAACGAGACATTTCTGTATACTGGAAAGAAAGAACATGTGTACTTTAGATGGATAAGAGTAATAGAGTCTGAAGGGCAAAATAAATCAAAAGACTGTTCCTTTCCAGTAGCACCGAGAGACTGAAAGAGAACGTTAGGCTGCAGAGGCAGCTTGTGTGTTTTGTTATGCTGTTTTCAATAAAGGGGAAAAAATAAGTCGGAGATTTAGAATTAGAAATTCTTCCTACTTTTATTTACAAATGCACTTCCCTAAGGACTGCTTTCTGAGGCAATCTGTAATATGTTTTCATCCTGCTTTAATTCTTACCCCTGTTTGCAGTGATCCAGGAGAGTCATCATGGTGACTTTTAGCCTGGGACTGTTTTTTGAGGATATGGTTTTGCCAACCTTATCCTGGGCTGCATCAAGAAAAGCATGGCCAGCAGGTCAAGGAAGGTGATTCTGCCCCTCTACTCTGCTCTCATGAGACCCCACCTGCAGTATTGTGTCCAGTTCTGGGTCCCCCAACATAAGAAGGACATGGACCTACTGGAGTGAGTCCGAGGGCTGGAGCACCTCTCCTATGAGGACAGGCTGGGAGAGTTGGGGCGGGTCATCTTGCAGAAGAGAGAAGGCTGTGGGGAGACCTTCTGGTGACCTTCCAGTACCTGAAAGGGCCTACAGGAAGGCTGGGGAGGGACTTTTTACAAGGGCAGGTAGTGACAGAGTAAGGGATAATGGCTTTAAACTGGAAGAGGGTAGATTTAGATGAGATATTAGGAAGAAATTCTTCACTGTGAGGGTGGTGAGACACTGAAACAGTTTGCCCAGACAAATTCTGGATGTCCCCTCCCTGGAAGTGTTCAAGGGCAGGCTGGATGAGGCTTTGAGCAACCTGGTCTAGTGGAAGGTGTCCCTGCTCATGGCAGGGGTTTGGAACTAGATGATCTTTAAGGTCCCTTCCAACCCAAACCGTTCTATGATTCTATCAAATAGGGCCTGTTCTAGATTTGTAAATATGTAACTTAATGGTAACTTTTACAAGTGTGAAGTGAATGGAGCAATGGTTGCAGGATAGATTTTCCTGATACTGTGGGACTACTGGAGGTTGGGGGGTTGATTCAGTACTTCTCCTGGTTCTTGTACTCTTTCTTTTGAACTTCCAATGGTGGTTATTTATAAGGACAGCCTATAAGATGTGTATAGGGAAACTTGTTGTTCTTGAAATTTCTAGCTTATGAAAATGGGCTGTCCTTTGGCAGTGCACTTCTTTTTCTTTCAAATGAAGCTGGAATTAGACATAGACATATTAGACACATTAGATCAGTCTATTAAAGAGACTATAAATCAATCAGTTATGTTTTATAGCAGTTTCTATATCTTCCTGTGTTCCCCCCATCTTTATCTTCACTTTTTAATGGAACTAATTTTGTTGAAAGGAGATATTAGGAAATCACCTCAATTATCTTGCATGAGACATTCAAGGATGGGGATACTAAAGCAAGAAGTCTTACATGTAGAACTGATAAATCGATAGAAGAAGTTTTAATATCTGTGGTACAGATCAGACTCCTGAATAATAGAGTGAATAATAATTTTTGTGTTGTCTCAGGCTGTTTTCTTGTTAACAGCCCGTTAAGGAATATGGCATTTGCCATCTGCTCATGAAATAGTCACCAGGTCTACCTCAGAAATGTCAGCTGGCTTACTGTGCTCTGTTAAACGTGTGTCCTGGACACAGACTGGCTCAGGACTCTGATGTTTTCACTGCTGAAGGGTTTTGCATCCTCTACTTGCTCTGCTTTTTACACTTTTATCTGTAATGATAGAAAGATTATTGACCTGAATCACTACTGGGGTTCATGGCACCCCTTAAGTTTTTTGGGCACTTTCTGTGTATGCTAGTGGGGCACGGGCATTGTGTCACTGACAGGGTGCCTTTGGCAAGGGCTACTACCAGCATCCTTGTAGCCCCTTCTTTAGGGCCACAGAGGAAACCTAGCAGAGAGCATGCAGTCAATGCCATCATGTCAAATATCCTCAGGAACAGAACAGAGGGCCTCCAGGGCTGAATGCAGGAGGTCCGACAGCATGTGCTGTATCTCAAATAATAATGCAAGATGCTCATATTGGCTCCCAGCTCTCTGTGTGAAACATGTTTAACTGTGCGTCGGTGATGATAAAGGAGAGGGGTTTGGGGGAGGGTAATATATTTGTCTTTTGTGCATGATTTTCCTTCACTCATCCAATCCTGCCCTTCATAAGCCATGAATTCACAGACATCTGGCATGAGATCCTTGATGTCTGGCAAGGGGGTAGCATAGGAAAAGGAAAGATGAACGGAACAAAGCTTGGTATTTCAAAAGCAATTTACAGAACATTAAGGGGAATATTTTGTTCCAGTAGATTTTAGAATTCCTTGCAAATAAAGCTGGAATACAGGAGCTGTGCATTTTAGGTTTTAGAGACTTTAATCCCTCAACTCTTTTCTACTGATTTATTTGAGTGAATTTCAGATTTTAAATTGCACCTCCAATAATGATTGAATGCACTTTCTGTATACCCAGTATTTATGGTGCGGCTGTTGGCAATGTTAATGTGAAAAGCACATCTCCTGAACATTGTCAAGCTCTTATTGTCACCTTTAGTTCCCTGGGAGATGGGGACAGAATTCTATTTCAGATTAAAAGGAAGAAAACTGTTACCTTTCAGGGAAAACATATATTTATGTTTCTGGGTGTCTCTAAAGTGACTCAGACAAGGAGACACATATTTGAGTTATTGTTGCTAGATTTTATTATACTTGGTGCCTGGGTGGCTATACTATATTTTATGCTGCAAGGTTTAGAGTTGTTTTGGAAGGGAAGAGAAGGGAAGCATTTTTTGGATCTTGATGAGGATGATAAAATGTAAATTCTAAGGGCAAAATTCAGAGGTGATGCCATTGGGAATGTAAGTTCGATTTTTCATACATGACAGTCATTTAAATTCAGGCCTCACTTTATCTCTTCTCTCTCCACCTATTCATGCCTGTTATTGCAATGAGTATGTCAAAATTGGTGAAATGTATATGCTGGTAGCCTATAGGAGATAGGAATTAAAATATGATGATAACAAAGCTAGGCTCAAGCCCACCACACATAGGCATCTGACTTGATAATATGTTTTATGTTCCTTACCAGTAGATCTTCCTGAGGTAAACGTCTAAATTGCCTGTGTGGTTACTAGACAGAGTGGATGCTTCTGAAGGACTCTAGAGGGAGAATCTGCCAGTCTTGTGTTTGTTACCAAATTACATAGTTGACTTCTCTCCCTCAAAAGCCTTTACAATCACCTATCTCTCCTGGCTAGTATTATGAAACTTATTTTTCAAGATCTGCCTCATTAGGCCTCTGAAATTTAGGAGCAAGTTTGGTGCAAGAAAGATGAACTTGATCCTGCCCTAATTGAGTCTCCCAGGGAGTCGTGAGTACAAGGAGAGCATGTAACTCCGAGCCAAGGGTTCCCAAAGAACTGTTTCTCCTAGCTCAGGCTGTGACACTGCAAATAGGGTCATCAGCCCAACAGAAATTCAATTGCTAATTCAGGCTCCCAGCTGAAAGCAGGGTCAAAAGCCCAAATATGAAACCTAATTAGACATTGAGTATATGCAAAATAGAGCTCCTCCTTCCTTTCCTATCCCACATAACATTATATACACATTTAATGGTACAGTGGTACAATGTGTGAGTGCAACACTTCTAATTAATAAGTGATAGTATAAAGACTTTGTATTTAAAATTGATAATTTTTGATGGAAAACATGACCCTATTTCATTGTAATTATTTGGTATCACCCTATTTCAATGTAATTATTTGATATCATTGTCAATAACGATAACAAAAAAAAGGCTAACTTACACCTCTCAACTGGTGAATATACAATGATTTGTAATAAAATTCCTGTTGCTGATGAGAAGCAAAGGCACAGTCATGTAGCACATTATATGAGAAGATTTACATGACTTGTTTTGACTACAGGTTTGCTCTGCAAGTCAGTACAAACATGCACACATCTTAACAGCTTCTAGCTTGAAAGGGAGAGAAGTTGACCATCAAATAAAGGTTGCCTGTTCGTAAATTTGATCATTATCTTTTAATTAACTTAAATTATTTAGTAATGATAGTATCATGAAAGGGAGAATTAACCTGTGGATTGCTAGCTATGTGTGATAAAGGCCCTCAAGTAGGATATTTTGTGCGCTGTGGAAAAAAGAGCTTACAAACATATTTGGATAGTTGTGAAACACCATGGTCCTGTTGCTCCACAGTGGATTCCTAGGTCAGAATTCTTGCCTGAGGAAGCTCCATTTGTGCAAAACTTTTGTAGCTTAGCCCAGTCTCCAGCTGGTATGGGCTTGTATCGAGGAAATCTTCCTCCTTCGGTTGACACATACTTGGTTTTCTTTATGGCTGCAAGTCTTCCTAACGTTTTCTCCCCTTCTGACCAGTCTTTTTAAAAAGTGCTGGGCCACTTGTGCACCAGCATGTTTTTAGTATTACTACCAAAAAACTAGAAATGTGCTATTTAAAATTCATGTGGATGTCAACTTCTAATTCAGCAGCAACACAGGCATTTTTTCTCGGAGAAGTTTTATCCATTAACTTAGAGTTAAGATATGTCTTTGTGTCACAGTACAGTGCTTTGTAGTGATACACAAGCTCTGAATTAGCTGTGTAATTAGCTGAGGAACAGGGTGTATTAGACTCTCAAAGAACCCTGTTTAGTGGATCTACATGGTTTCTGACTCCTGAGATGGCTTTCTCAGGGCTAGCTGAGTACCGCTTTTTAGCACTGCTGTAGTATGCATCTAGTATTTGGATTTAGGTTGTCCTTTATGTTGAAAGACATGCCTGAAAGTAAAATAAAATAAAATAATAAAATAAAAAAATTGTTCTCATAGAAATGAAAAAAAACCCCACCAAACCTCCGGTAATCTTGGGGCTCAAGTCCACTCTTTGAAGAAACAGGTCTGTCCCAGTAAAGCCGAGATGCACACAGTGGAAGCTAAACAAGTTATGTAGGCTCTCTCATAATCAATAGAGAGGACGATTCATTCTGTGATAAATTTCAAAGATATATGTGTCCTTAATTCATATTAAAATCAATTCTCACTTGTTATGAACATAACTAGAAATCCTCAAAAAATTACAGAATATGGCCTGTGAAAGAAAAACAGTGGAACAATATCAGCAATACTCTCTTTGGAAACTTACATTTTAGAAGGCCTCTGATCACATTTTGAATTGACTAAAGTGAACATCATCATGAAGGAGCTATCTATACTTTCAAAAGCCTTTTATTTTTCCCTGGTGGATTTAAACTCACTTGTATCCAAACCCAGATATTTAATTTAGATAAACTTCAGACTGCTACAAGTGAATTGAACTTTGTATGGAATTCATTTGACATTTATAGAAATAAAAAAGAAATAATGTAATACACTATTAGATTTTTTCCCCTTATAACAAAATTCCACACTGGCAAAACTGGCAAGTGCTTTTTTTCATTATTAGAATTTTTTAATTTTCCTGTCTTCTGTTATTGAAGTTCTCAGTTTTCTACCAAAACACCCACAAAAATGCCCTGGGTTTTCATTTATTTCATTATTTCAGGTTATCTCAAGTTTCAGTTTGGATGAGAAATAATGAAAACAGCATATGTCAGTTTTTTCCTGTAGCAGATAGCTCTCAGAGGAGCTTATATATTGCTCAGCTGCATTTATGGTTTAGAAAAAAAAAAGAATAAAATGTCATACAATAAACCAAAAGCTAAGTTTCACCTAAGGTCAGAAATTATTTATGAACTTAACATTTAGCACTCGAAAGTGTCCTTCAGCAGCCGTTGTCCAAGGTGGTGTTTTATTTCCTGGGACTAGATGGCGCTGCAGTACATAAAATTTACACCCCTGCCACCCAGCAGAAGGGCTGTGCTTCAACCGTCTGGAGTTGCGGGCTGACTTCTCTCCTGCTTGGGAAGGAAACAAGCCTTTCCTACATGCAGACATGCAGTTCTTTGTTTCTGTATTGACCAACAAAACGATAACTCTTCTTGTTTTGTTTTTAAGGTTATTATAAGTTCCTCTTTCACTTGGGATACATTTTCTTTTAGAGAAGTGTGGCAAAGCTGTGTTTTATACATGGAGTATTATATGTATGCCACAAATTGAACGTATACATGAAAGCCACGTACATTTTCTAACATTAGACTGTTTTTTAGTCTGGAGAAGGAGAAAGCAGCAGAGATGAAGAAGTTGTGGTATTTCCTGGGATAGTCTGAGTTTCTAGTACAGGAGATGAGGACATTCAGTCTAAAGATCTGGAATTATTGAAATCTACCAGGGCTAGTGTCAAACACCATTCATGTTCTGATGATAGTCTGTTATGTCCCATCCTACTGAAGCAGGACCTTCTTTCTGCTGTGCAAATCCTCCATGTCTCCTTCTCTACCTTCTGCTTTATACCTTTCTACGTGGAGTTCAAGCTATGGCACAGTCTCTCTGTTTAAGCACTGGGAATAAGAATGACTGTAGATGAGCTGAGTCCCCACCTGCGTCCTCCGCCCTGATGGTGGAAGAGGAGATGAGAGCTTCATGTCACCTTGTGGTGAAACTTAACAGTCCAGTGACATCCTCCAGGAACAGGGAATAGTTTCCCTAAGAAGACCAAATTGAGTATCCATTAGGTTAGAGGAATAAGGAGTTACTGAGGAGAAAGAGAGAGCCATCACAACACATCATCCTTGAGGACCCAGTGATCCCAGGGCTGAGCTGTGTAACCATGCCTGCTGCATAGTAAATTTCTGTGCTGTTAATACCATGAAAGATTCAGTTATTGACCAGGCTTTGGAGTGAAGGTCAAATATGGGAGTTAGAGAGAGATGGTCCCACAGCCTTAAGTGGCCACAGAAGGTTTTCTGTAAATTAACTGTTGAGCTTTGAAGAGGGACCAGAAGTGCTGTTCAAATGCAAGTAGGCAAAGGAAGAGGTGCACTAACCTGCAGTGATTTTGCAGAGTCCTTCATTTGTAGCTGTGTAGTAGCAATAAATGTGCACTATTGCTTGAATGGCAACTTTAAATTTGTCTGCTAATGGTGTTATTCTGAATACTGTACATACTCCTTTGTTTTGGGAATAGAAATGAGTTTGACTCAGACTATAAGCTTCTTTCTTTGAAAGCTTGCTGGAGTTACTGATAACTGCTTATGGATTTTTACGTATGTGGTCTAAGGTTAATAATGTTTTATGAAAACACAGATCAAGTCTTGATCTTCAGAAAAAAAGTTAAAACTGTTTTCAGAAGAAAAAGAGTAGTGAAGTAAGTTAAGTTATTACTTATAACACAACACTACTCGTACATCCCTTCATTATGTTCCTGATGACACTGGTGTTATTGTTCTGTAGCACAAGAACCTGAGGGGGAGTAGCTGGAAGGTGAGGTGCAGGCTGGGGTTGCTCTGATGCCCTTGCCCATCTCATACCTGGCATCCTCTGTTTCACCAATGGCAATGCCAGGGTAGTTGCTCCGAACTCTTTATTTTCTGGCTCATACCTGCCTCTGCACCGTGCTCTCTTCAAGGCTGTTTTGGGGAACTGATACAGGTTACTGAAAAATATTATTTGGATTGCTTTCCCAAGGGCTTGGCTTGAGCTGCCAGGGACAGGTTCTGCACAGGCAGTGCTGTTGCTGAATGTGAAAGCACAACTATTGCTTGTCGATAGATGTGCTGAAAAAAGCCAGCTACAGACCTCTTTAATCTATTGGCAGGATATTGTTATAGATGAAAGAATAAATACGCACATCAGCCCTCTTTGTTAAATTCTGCTCTTTGGGGGCAAAGCTGCTTCTATCTTTCATGTGTAAAATAGGGTAAAGGCAGGCACAAAGCATGGAAACTAGCTGATGGAAAATTTGCCCCCATGCTAATCTTTTCCCCCTTGCTGATTCAACTTGATCAGTGTATATTGCTGCTCTGAAGAGCTACTGTCCTTTCTCCTCCACCCAGTCACATGCAGTTCTGTTCTGTTTCATGGCTCATTTTGCCATTGGCTGGGCAGTGCGGCTTAAATTCTCTGAGCAGTTCAATTAACACAAATTGGAAGCAACTGAGTTGATGTTAGTAGCACTGAACTTATTTATCCTGTCATGCTGCTTAATGTAAAACTGCAGGCAGATTTAAAAATTCTGGGCTTTTTTGTTTGTTTGTTTGTTTCCTTTAAATTTTCTTAATGAGGTTTTTAAGTGTCCTGGGAAAAAAAATAAAATCATTTTTTAAGGCAGTATTAAATTGATTTGACTTTTTAGCATAAAATGGAAATGTAAATTGGATTGCTGTTGGAAAAAGGCAATATTGCTTACATCTCAGATCTTACGTACATTGCTCATGTTGCTCTCTCCTGGATTGTGCTCTAGTGCAAGGAGTCTAGGGTCTTTATCTCAGTAAATACATGATACAAAAATATCTGTTTGGAGTCTTGAGCATTGAAACTTTCTAGAAAATGTCTGAATTATTTTGATTTCAAAAGGAATTGAGGACACCTAGACCAAGTTGAGTTACTGCAAGCTCTTCAGGGAAGATCAACCATTTCAAAAGATCTTATTAAAATCAAAGATGAAACTGATGAGACTGAAAAAAACAACCTGATCTACTTCTGGCTAACAGAATTACCTTGATTTTCTAGCTGTACTTATAGATACTTTTAAAAAGAATATTAAAAGCAGCTGTCACCTATTTTTTTCCATCAAAATGTATGAATTTTAAATAACTCTTGCTATAAAAGCTAGGTCAATATTCTAAGCTGGAATGAAGAAATAAGTCTTTTTATGTGTAAAGCAAAGGATAATAACGATAATTTGAATGTGTGTTTCAATTAGAAAAAAGTATTTTAATATGTATTTTATTTGGCTGTTAATAAGAAACAGCAGGTAGGTAGAGTTTGGCAGAAAGGAGGATCCCTGATGTGTTGCATCCAGTGGGCAAGCTATATACAAAAACACATCAATGACAAGGCCTTTCTTTGTGATAAATTGCAGATATTGTTGAAGACAAACATCTCCTTTCCTAGTACACCAGGAAATCCCACCTCCAGAAAAATCTGGTTAGTCCTACATTTAATACATCAGACCATCAGTGTTCAGTGAAGTCTTCCCAAGCATGGACACCAGAATGGTTGCCCTTTTAATCTGGGACATTCAGTCAGCCTCTGTCTTTTATTCTCACTATTTCAAGTGAGCTGTTTACCAGGTTCTCTGGGTGTGTTTGGTCTTTGTTCCCATTCCCCTCAATACCGCTTCAGATCCTGTCCTGATCACCATAGTTTCTGAGCACCTTCCAGTTGTGCATTATGAGACATGAGTCTCATAATGTCACGTGTAGTTGTGTTTGGTTTTCTTCTTGGTCTTCCCTCGAGTTGTTGCAGGTGGCAAGACATCATAATTTCAGCAAATCCCTCCACTTTCAGGAACCCTCACTTTTTATATGTTCTCCTGGCTGTCTCTTTCTCACATCATAAATGAGCTGCCATATCTGCACATGGGGACACCAGTATCTAGAATGCAACAAGATTATGGTAAATTTTGGCGGCAGATTAATTAGTATGAAAATCTAAAATGCTTGTGATCTTCCACATGTCTCAAAATTTCGCTCTGTAAGTGAACAGACACTGTTGGAAGAGCTTTTTCTCATGTCAAAGGCAAATCATCTTTAGCATCTTACAGCTACTGGAGGAATGACTTTGCAAGCAGGCTTCAGCAGAGGGATCTAATAAAGTCTCATTCATTTTTAGATCGTCTAAATCTCTGATGTGGTCCAACTTTCAGAACAAGAGCAAAAAATAAATGTTGCAGTGAGGAACTTCTCTGTTAACCCAGAGAACAGTTTGCCACAAGTGGTGCAATAAGAAGAGAGGGAACGTTGGACCAGGAAATCTTTGGAAGTCACTTCCAACATAAATTATCTATGAGTCTATATTTTTTTCAGTCTCAGTGACTTGCAGAATACTTGTTTCTCTATAGTTTCCTTAAAAATAAAGAAGAAATTTTTATGACCTCTGTGAGGTGTCTAGGTCCATTTATGCTTTGTCATCTGTATTTTAGAATCAACTTAGGATCACTGCAGCAGCACTATCTCTCATTTTTGTTTAAGGATAATGCCAGCTCCAAAGCACTTCGGTATAATAAACAGCTCAAGGGTGATGGGGAGAATAACCATAAAAAACTATGAATAATTTGTCCACATTCATAGAAAAGCTCTATGGCCAAGGTGGAAACGTATTTTTTTCTAATGCATGGGTAATGTTCTGTAATCTATATTCACTCCTGACTATTTTGCCTCCAAATAAATTTAGCCCTAAAAATATTTTTGAAGCCAAATGACTCATTTCACAGCCAAAATAATATGCCAAACAGTAGACTGTAAGCTATCTGATACTGTTGCAGACCTAGGCACATTTTAAGAGTAAAGTTTTTGTTTGGCAAAAGAGATGAATTGCAATTGCACTGAAGGGAAGCCTACACCTCTTCTTTCACTCATATGTGATACAACTCCTGAAGGCAAATTGGCAAGATTTTTAGATTCTTGCACATTGTTAGGTTAAGAAAAGAGCAGTCACACCACTTAAACCCATCTCCTTCCTGACATAGTCTATATATAGACAGATGGAAGTCCGGCACCAAGGGCAGGAGCAGCAGTACAGGCAGGAGACTGACTGGCAGGTGTTTCAGGACTGATCTGTAATGGTCCCACCTGGCATCTAATGCTTCTATATAGTGTCAGATGTCCTCATTAAAATGTTTCTTCATGATCTCTATTACCTGGAGAGGGGTGTGCGTGTCTGTAGTCAGTTGTTGGCACATGCTGCCAATCAAGTCAGCCCATGTTGATATGGTGTGCCTTTCTAGCATTTTCAGATATTGTTCTCCTGTCACTTGCTGATCCATGCCTATGTCGAGCCTCATCACACTCAGGTCTTGTTTGTACTGCCCTGCTCTCAGCAGCTTATTATATTCAGGCACTCAGGTCTTGATCAAGGCAAAGTTATAATGCTCCTATGACACATTTCCTTGCAGCAATGAATCATAGAATCATAGAATCATAGAATGGTTTGGGTTGGAAGTGACCTTAAAGATCATCTAGTTCCAACCCCCCTGCCATGAGCAGGGACACCTTACACTAGATCAGGTTACTCAAAGCCTCATCCACCCTGGTCTTAAACACTTCCAGGGAGGGGGCATCTACAACCTCTTTGGGCAACCTGTTCCAGTGTCTCACCACCCTCACACTAAAGAACTTCTTCCTAATATCTAATCTAAACCTACCCTCTTTCAGTTTAAAGCCATTCCCCCTAGTTCTGTCATTAACTGCCCTAACAAAAAGTTCTTCCCCGGCTTTCTTATAGGCCCCCTTCAGGTATTGGAAGGCCGCTATAAGATCTCCCCTAAGCCTTCTCTTTTCCAGGCTGAACAGCCCCAGCTTGGAAGGTAAACTCTGTTCTGAGCTGCATTAGGAAGAGTATATCCTGAAGATCAAGGGATGTCATTATCCCATTTGGCACTTGTTAGGTCTGGACTGATACCTGGACTATCATGTCTAGTTGGAGTTTCCCCAGTTCAAGCGAGACTCCAAAAAATTAAAGCAGATCTATTAAAGGGCCAGCAAGAGGATTAAAAGGCTGGTGAACTTGACATATGAAGAAAGGCTGAAGGAATAGGGTTCAGCCCAGAGAAGAGAAGGCTCCAGAGGAATCTATTCATGGTGTCCCAATACCTGAAATGTAGTTATGTGGAAGATGGAGGCACTCGCTTCATAAGGATGCGTGGTGACAGGACAAGAAGCAACGGGCACAAGTTGCATTAGGGGAAGTTCTGTAAGGAGATAATAAGCAAGTTCTTAATCATGGGAACAGTTAAATATTGGAGTAGTTTGCCCAGAGAAGTGGTGAAATCTCTCTTGCTGGAAATATTCAAGACTTGGTTTGACAGGGCCCTTGATAAAGCAGGCTAAGGCTAGCTTTCAATAGAAGGTTGGACCATTTTTACCTGGTACCTTACTATCCAATTAGAAAGATAAATAGATAGTGGAAAAATCAATTAAAGCAGAAAAAGTTTTAATGTGTTAAACTAGAATTGGTTCTGACCTGGAAGAATTGGGTCACTATCTAAATATTCCCAAGTCTTGGAATTGCTTTCATCCTGTGGTTGAGGTCTGGTTCCACTGTACTTCTTAAGAAAATTAATCTAAATTTTATTCTAAAGTAGGAGTTATAGAGAGTTTGAAGATTGCTATATTTACAATATCAAACAATTTAGAGGCAAAATGAGTGACTTTATGCTTCTATTCAGACTTGTGAAATTATGAGGTCATGAAAAGAGAGGGGTTATCTTGTTAACTCAACTATTTTCATAATTAACATTCATTTGGCTACTTGAGGTTTAGCATGCCGTTTCATTAAAATAATGCAATTGCAGATAGAGAAAAAAAGTTTTGAAAGTATAATTGGTTTTCATTGTCAATATAACTTAAAATCCCATTAGCCACAAAATTTCAGCATTGTTTTCCTAATGACTTGCATAATTGGATCATCAGATTTCTCTTCTTTAAAAAAAAGGCTCACTTGGTGGTTTTAAAGGTTATTATTTGCATGAATTTTTCCCCCTCAGTGTTACATTTCCACTTCTATTTCCACCAACACTAAAAGGTCAGAGACCTAGTGAGTTAAATGAAATCATGTCAAGAGCAACTAAAGCTGTTACTTCCCCCCCCTCTCTTTTTTTTTAAGATACTGACAGCTACTGGCAAATGCATGCGTGGTACCAGTTTGATTTGAGATACTTGTCTACCTCAACTCATTAAGGCAATTTAGAGCACTCTTCTGGGTGTTGCATGGTGCTGTTCTCTCTTTTACATGTGCCTGTGGCAAATTTTGTCACTTCATTTCAGGAATTCCAGTGTACTCTTTCTTGACTGAAATGGAGACCATTTTGGAGATGTTATAAAATACAAAGTGTGACAAAGAGGTGCGTACAGTCACATCAATGAATTTTTTTCCAGAGGTACTACATTCACATAAGTAAACTAGATCTGCCATATATATTACTAGAAATATTCCCCTCTCATATTCCACGTCTGTGTTATCACAGGGGGCAAACACATTAAAAATCATAGAGAAATCACATTTCTGGAAGAGATCTTTAGAGGTTATCCAGTACATACTCTTGCCCCAGGGCATGTTCAGCTTTTCCTAAGCCATGCCTGACAGATGTTCAGCTTACAGATTCTTAAAAATCTCCAGTGTTGAAAAGTCCATATTTCTCTAGGCATTTTTTTCAAGTGTTTAACAATATTTACCATTCTTTCCTCTAATATCTAACTTAGATCTTTATTGCTGCATTTTAGGCTAGTTGATTTGTTCCTTTCCTATTTGAATTTGCTTCTGTCCTATATGCAGTAATCTTTTAAAATATTCATAGACCATCAAAATGCTCTTCAAATGCTACTTATCTACACTAAACAAGCAAACTCATTTTGTTTTGTCCTTAAAGGTCATGTTTTATAACTCTCTGATTATTCTCGTCTCTTTAGTTGGTCAGCATCTTTCCTGAAGATATCCTAAATCTAGACAAAGCACTTGAGTTGAGTGAAATAAACAGAGAGTTTATTTCCTTTGTCTTCTCTATGATTCTCGTGTTTATACCTTCCAGGATGAAACTTCCCCTTTGTCTTTGAAATAGCCTAGTATTGCTGACTCATGCTCAATTTATGATCCACTATAGTCCATGCATTCTTTTTTCAGAAGAACTGTTATTCCTCATCCTATAATTGTGCAGATGTTTACTCTTACCTAAGTGGAGAACTTTTGATTTTTTGCCCTTATTAAATTGCATCCCAGTCACTTCAGACCATTTCTCCAATTCATAATAATCAGACAATCCAACCTTGTCATCCACATGCTTTTTCAGCCTCTCCTAGCTGTATGATATGTATATATGAGAATTTATTAATTTTTTTGCATATACAGCAAATATATTCCCTACTCCATCATGCAGTTTTTATTCTTGGACGTGTTCCATAGATCTAGACTTCATATCAGTCCCCAGTGGACCTCACTGTTACGTCCTTACAGCTGAACAGTTCCTCTTTATGCATAGTATCACAATCAGTTGTGTCCCTACCTTATGGCAGTTTCAGGAAGACTCTGGATTGCTTAGAAAAATGTCATAAAAGACACTGTCAAAGGCTTTATTAAAGTAAAGTTATTTTTCTTTTCAATACACAGGCCTGTCACCACGTCGTAGGAGAAAACTAGGTTGCTTTGTCGTGATTTGTTCTTGACAAATCCATGCTGGCTGATTCTTAGCCCCTTGTTACAGTCCAGATGTTTGAATGTTTGAACCAGTGAGGTTTTGGGGGGTTTTTTGGTAATTGAAATTAGATTGACTGATCTACACATCTTTTTAGTTTTTTAAAGATAAGAATTATGATTGCCTTTTTCTGTTTTCTGAAACTTTACCTGTTCTCACTGTGTTCTCAAAATAATTGGTAAGGGCTCCGAGATCACTTCAGCCAGTTCTCTAAGTACTCTCAGGTGAATTTAATCAGGACGAACCAGTTTGAAAACATCCAGCTTCTCAAAGTAGAATTAAACCTGTGCTTTACCTTTTCCATCCCAAGTTGTTACCCTTTTGTCGTTGATGATAATTGTGTTAGACATCTAATCACAGCCACCGTATCAAGTGAAGACTGAAAGAAAAAATCTACATTCTACTCTCTGGCCATCTGTGCACCATTGAACCCTCTTGCACTTAGGAACCTATGAAATGTTTTTATAATCTCTACTTTGTATAGTGGTAGAATAAGGAAAGAGGAAGAAAGCACTGTTCATATTTAAACTAATTTTTGACCTCAGAAGGAAGTGAAGAGTCTAATTTGGGCCAGACGCATATGTGAGATTCCTCACACTCGTTTTGATCAATACACGATTTTGATATCTGGTTTAAGCTTGCTCTTCAAGTGTCCCTCTGTAGTCAACAGAAGATAGAAAGTCACTTCAAGGGTCAGGATTTCTGCTCTCTTTCCAGGCATCTGTATTAGATAAAACCCGACCTGTCAAGGACACCTGATGATGATACCAATGCAAGCAGACATTGGGGACTGCAAATTGGTGAAGACTTGGTACTTGGAAAGTCTTTATTACATTAGGTGGCAAGCACATCACCATGAGCAAATAAGCAGTTTTGTTCCAGTTACATCATAAGATTTAAGACTGCATTGCCTTAGCCTCATCTTTTAAAAAAGTTAATCACAATTTACATTCTGATTCTCAAGGTATTTAATTTTGTGCACAGCATTGTGTTTGACACACCACTGTTTTTACTATTTTTTGTTGGGAATCTGAATTATGCAGGAATTATTCATAAGTGTATGTATGAATGTTGGTCAAAGTAATCTGTTTCTGTGCAAGAAGGGAAGTTATCAGCAACCAGAAATTGGCTACAGCCTACTTCTTCTGTCTTCCAAAATAAATTTCAAGTCTAGGAAAAGGTTGTGTTTTAGCCAGTTTTAAGATGGCTTCCAAAAGACTGTTTTTCAAATAGTTTGACTTATAGCATGGTATCAATGTAAGGCAGCTTGACTTACAATCATGGAACCAGTGTGGAGACATAGCTGAAGCCCAGCTGTTTTACAGGGCTAAGTCTTTTTTCTAGCACGACTGTAGTTGAACAGTCCAAACTTCCTGCCTCATTTTCCCCATGTTTGGGGTCTTGTTTATTCCAGCACTCATTCCATCTCCATCCCCTTAAAGACCATGCCTTCCTCAAATGTCCCTAGACACATGACACACACAGAACTGTGAATCACTGTCATGTATTTGCTACATGGCGGATGCCAAGGAAACCAACCGTATTGTATGTTGGTGAAAGCATACAGTAACACTTCAGTCATCTTTAAATGTTTAGTACTGCTTGAGTTTTCTTTAGGTCTTTTTTTTTTTTTTTTTGAGATGACATAATGATTTTTTTTCTATTTGTAGAATCTACATCTTCCTTTCTTTTTGCACACCTGACTAGAATTTGATGTATGCACTGTGCATTATTCAAGTCTGCTCAGCTTGGCTACGGTATAATATGACTCTGTGTGTGTGTCAGTGTGTCTGTGTGTATGTGTATGTGGGGACACACACACATGTGATAGGTTCCTGAAAAAACAAAGGAGGTTTTCCTTTTATGCCAATTTGAATGATTACCCTTCACCTGATAAATTCTGGCACGTACCTTGCTGTTTTATATGAATTGTCACAATAACCTGACTATAATGTAGATTCCTGCCCCAGCTTCCTGAGATTTGTGATATGTCTCCTTATTCCATTAGCACTTTCTCATCTGCTCCCCTGATGCCACTGTTATGTGGAGAAGGGGTTTAGGGTGAGGTTCTTGATAGTGTTGAAAAGCCTCTTTGTATTGTACTCGCTCTGTCTCTCCCCACTCTCAATTTGCACAATACCTATTTATATGTTTCTGCTTATCTCATCTCACCGACTGATGTATCTCACATGCAACTTGGGCAGCCTTATTGTGGAGGCTTATGAATTTAAATATTTGTGGTTTATTTTGAACATGATATAGTATAATAACAAGGCTGTTATCTGTTCACTTTTGTGTAGTTCCTTATCAGTGTTTCAGAGGAGGACACTTTTCTTCTGACATGACAGTAAGAATCGGCTGAACTAGTTTCTGGAATGTCTGTAAGGGAGGGTATTAGCCACAGATTTCCTTCTGGGCTGGTGAGCTCATTTCTGTGGTTTTTTGTGTGATTCCTAATAAATTCCATCTATTTCAGCCTGTCCCTACAAAGAAGGCGGTGGAATAGTAGTGACTGAACAGATGAATTAAAAAGAAAAAAGAGCAGAAAGGAACTGCACAGTATTTCCTTCTTTTGATTCACATAATTTTAAAGATATTAAAAATGTTCCTGTAGTGAACTCACACACCTTTATTAAGCAGCCATACATAATAATAGTTTATGTTAATCTTTTATATTATTGATGACATCATATAAATATCGTTTATATTACTGATATAAAATGACCATAAGTATATAGTTCTTACACTACATGCCAGTAATAAGATACTGCATATTAGGGTGATGTAATATTTTTATACTTATAATGTAGATGAAGTAGGTTAGAAAGGTTTTACCAAAGCACAGGAATAGGAGCCAGAAAAACATTGCTTGAGTTTTCTTTTCTCTACAGCATAGTACAAATAACTTAACTGCTCTGCAGCAATTTTCTAATCTCTGAAATGGGGACAGTAGCTGAGCGTTAGTCCTTGGCAAATGACTTAAGACTACATTTCTATGGCTGAAATACAGGATATCTTTAGAGATTTTTTTCTGTTGTATTCTTTCATTTTTCACATAATTTATTTCAATTTGCTAAATAACTACTCGATGTCATCTTCCAAGGTTATATTGAATTATATTTATTTTTCTGATTGTATTTGAACTGGAATCCTTATCAACACAGGAAAAAGTTGCCCCTTCAGATTGTAATTTGACATAGTTGGGAATTTGCATAATGAATTATGGTAGTGCAATGTATCCAGTGTCTTTATCTTTGGAGATCTGAAGAGCAAGTTGGAAGAAGTACCTTGTAGGACAGATTTAAGATTAGTTTTACAGCAGCTCTGGGGATATAGCTAAAAAATTAAATGCTCTGCTTTTGACCGCAAGTTCTGTTACTATAAGGCCTGTTTCAAGCATGGTGATGGGTGGTTTCCTATGTGGCCTGAATAAGATGAGTCCATTTGCAAAACTGGAATAAATTCACTGGTCCCTCTCACAGCAGTCAAGGCTACCTTTAAACACAAATTGCTTTTTGTCTCAGTTCTATGAGGTCAGAGGGTTTCCTTGCAGAATAACTCACAATTTTGCTGCATTTATTAGACAAAGCATAGATACACAGCAAATCCCTGGAACATTCTGCATGTTTTATACCAACGTGCACCTTTCTCTAATTCATTAGTTCTCAGATACAACCCATCACTTTGTCTAGATATATTCTCTACAATAGAATGTTTAAAACTGATCCCTTCCTCAGCATAAAATTATCCGTTGTTGGAAGAGATGATGAGCAGTGTCTGTGCTCAGAGACAGGGTGTCTCCGTATGTCTGGAGGTGGCGAGCCATTTCATCCACCTTTGGCTTCTCTCCAGGTTTGAAGTTCATATTACCAGTGACTTGGCATATGATGCTGGTGCATTCTGTAGAACCTTCTGCCACAGGACTTCATCTGGATCTTTGGGTAACTGATCATCATTTAGGTTACTATAAATCACTTCCAGCACAGCTAATTTTCTCAAGCACTGGATGCCTTTCTCTATGTTGTCCCACTTGCTTAAATTACACAAAATATCATCCTTGAAGTTGAACCTTTCTTTCACAATTGACAGGAGTTGCTTCCAGAGGTTGAGCGTCTGTGGCTCTCTCCCAATTGCTTTGTCAATGCCACTTTCTCTGGCAATGGAACCCAACTGCTTGGCTTCCCTGCCATCTAGTTCCATGCTGCTGGCCCCATTGTCCCAGCATCGAAGCATCCAGGTGGCAATGTATTCGCCTGGATGATGGCGATGATGGCTGAGATCCTTTCGGATGTCTCGCAGCTCACTGAGGGGTAGGGATCGGGTGATTACCTCTGGTTCTGGCTCTTCCTCGGGTTCTCGTGATGGCCCCGCTTCCTCCTCATCCTTTGTTTAGCAAACAGATTTCTTTGTGCATTTCC
>NW_010331311.1:0-1032 GCF_000700745.2 Antrostomus carolinensis | reverse complement strand
GCAGTGCCGGTTGTGGGGGTCGAAGTGGCTGCAGTGTCTGTTGAAGTAGCTTGAGTGGCAGCACAACACTGACATCTGCACCGAACACCCAGAGCAGATCTAAACAACATCACAACCTGACACACATTCAGCAACAGAGTGATGGTAGTTTGAGCATCCCAAGAGTATTCAAAATTCTCAAGAGCTTTTTTAATTGACTCAGCAGAGAAGGGGAAAACAAAGGCAGATGTCCCCTCCTTGTATTGGCTGTCCCAGGAAAAGGTGTAATTGGTGACCATGCCCATTATACGACTCCCAAAATGTGGGGATGGAACTGGCTTGGTCGTGCCACCTGCCACCTTGGCATACAGATACACAAGTGGTCCCACAACCCATGATTTTATCATACTAACAACCAGCACCCCACAGCACAGCACAACAAAAACCTTAGTCAGCAAAACAACATCCCTCATTCCAATCAAACGCCTAGATATGATGAACCATATACAAATACTGACACACAGTATGTACGGCAAGTGAGGTGATACAGACCACAGCTCTAAAATCACCTTAAAGAGCACAGAAAACAGCATTCTGATCAGCGCCGACCAAGTGAGAGGCCACATAATTAATGCTTATCACAGTTTTGTTTTAACACAGTCTAGCCAAATCTGTCTTTATCTCAACCCTTCGAGCCCCACGTTGGGCACCAAAAAAGGACTGTGGTAGTTTGGGTGGATTCACCCTTTTTGCTTGCAGCTTGCAGTAAACACAGCCTGCTCTCTCCTCCTCCCTCATCTCAGCTGTAGAGAAACTGACCCAAGAGTTCTGGGAATACATGTGTGACTCTGCATGTAACAAGGTCTCAGCTGATAAGAACAAGCGTTTCTCTGCCCAAGAGAAGGAGCACATGCCACGGGGCACACTGTGGTTTGAATTGAGTGACCATGGAGAGGACATGAGAAAGTGGGATGGCAAACCCACCTCAGCCTTAAGGGCACGTGTATGTGCGCTGCAAAGAAAAACACAAAAGGGAGTTCTTCCAAGAAAGTT
>NW_010331310.1:2265-2554 GCF_000700745.2 Antrostomus carolinensis | reverse complement strand
AAGGTACCTGGGGGACCAGCACCCAGCTGGGGCCAGCACCCAGCACCCTGCCTGCACCCACCCTCCTCCTTGCAATGGGACCTGACTGGCACAGGGGGGACGATCCTCAGAGCTTCTGCCCAGGGATGTGTAAAACACCAGGTGTTGCGATGTGTCCCCATCCCAGGGGACCTTGGCCATGTCCACAGGGGTAGTTGGGGTCACCAACACAGGCTGAACCCCCCCTCAGGGTGATCTGGGGTCTGGTAATGCTGGATGGCAGCCACAGTGCCCACAAGGGGAGAAAGAG
>NW_010331310.1:0-2237 GCF_000700745.2 Antrostomus carolinensis | reverse complement strand
TGGGGAAAGGGCAATCATGGTGGGATGAAGAGGACATGGGAAAATGTCCCTCTGTCCCCGTGATGTCCCTCTGTCACTGCGATTCCTTCCCCACTCCCAGAGCCTTGGCCAGTGCCAGTGGGGAGGACCCACACCAAGGACCCTGCAGGGATGGCAACGCCTGGGACACCCACAGGGGAGCCCAGCAAGTCCCCAGGGACCGGCTCACCCACACTGGGTGGCCCCTGTCCACCGCCTGTCGATGCCACGGCTGTTGGTGACAGAGAAAACCCTGTGCAGGAGCCCAAGCAGGACAGGAGGCCATGGGGCTGCCATGCTGCACTGTGCCTCAGTTTCCCTCCAGAACCCACAGCGAGTCCATCCCCAGGTGGGAAAGCGGCCCTGCAGCCTGGGAGGAGGAGGAGGAGGAGGAGAAGGAGGAGGAGGAGAAGAAAAAGGAGGAGGGCTGCTCCTTCCCGGGGAACACAAAGCCCCTTTCATAGGGACCGAGTTTGGATTTCCTCCTCCAGCCCAGCACCTCGCTGCCTCCTGCCCTGCCAGAAACACTGCGGTCAGAGCAGGGGGCTGGCGGGTCGGATGCCTGAGGGGGACACAGGGACCTTGGGGTGGCTCCATCCCTCACCCCAACCCTCACCCTGACCGTCCCCGTGATTTTCATCTCCTGTCAGCTTTTAATTATACCCCTAATAAAAGTCGCTTTGCAGGGAAAGGGAGCTTTGTTGCTGGGGAGCTCATCTGCTCCCGCTGCTCCTTCCCCGCTTTAAACCCTAATCCTCAGCTGGGGACACTGCAATTAGCCACCGCGGAGCCGGGCACCATGTCACCGAGGATTAGGGCTCCCTTCCCCGGTGGGGGTCGATGGCTCTGTGGGGGATGGGCTGTCCCCCCCCCCCTCCACCCCTGCAGCCCTCAAAAGATGGGGACAAGCTTATGGACCCCCTAAAGCCAGGTAGCCCCCAGCCCACCTCTTCCAGGACACTCACAGACCTGCACCCCTGCACCACAGCAGTGCCACTGGGTTATTTTGGGGGTGTACGAGAGCCACAGACCCTCAATTGACCCCCCCCAAAGCTCCCCCCCCCACAGACAGACCCAAGGAAGGTTTCTCAAGGGCCAGGTGGCTTCGTGCAATGTGACTACGGGGACAAAAATAGGGCTGGGGGGACCAACACGAGCCTCAACCCACATCCCCAACCAGCTTCAGTGCCTGACCCCAGGGCCTTGTGTCCCCAGGAGGGGAAACTGAGGCACAAGGCACCAGGTGCCCGTGACGCACATCCTGCAGCAGGCGAGGAGGGACATGGTGCTGCCATGTCCACGCTCGCTTGGAAGGACGGTGACAACCCTCAGCCCTCTCCCTGGGTACGAGGCTCTGCTGCAGAATCAGGCAGGACACAGGGAGGGACAACGTGGGGCTACAAGTGCCACCGGCGCTCCCCACCACCGACCTGGTGGCTCATCCAGCTCTGGCACAGTGACAGTGACACAGGACCCTCGTGCACGGTGCAAAGGCCATGTCCGTGGCACAGGGTAGTGGACGTGGGGTCACTCAACCCCTGAAAGCCCCCGAAAGGAGCCTGCTCATAGCCCCCGGGTGCCCGCTCACCAATCAGCCTCTTCCCGGGGCTGGGGAGACAAGCGGGGAGCGTGGGAGCTCGTTAGCAGCCGCTCATTAAGAGCCCTTCGGGAGGAGGAAGGTACCAGGGGCACCTGCACCTCGGTTTAATGAGCTGCAGCGCCATTAAATGCTGGAGGGGACCTTGGGCACAGGGAGGTGGGTGGTGTGGAGGGCTGACCCCCACCCAAACTATGGTGTGGGTCACTGTGCTGGTGTGGTCAGGGGAAAGGTGGCAACTGGACAAGTGACAACTGGAGATAACTGCTGACAGGACCCCCCTGAGCTCCCCATCAGCCCTGGGGGGCACCCAGCACCCCCTGTCAACGTCTGCACCCATGGGTGATGCACGGAGAGGGCAGTGCTGGATAGTGGTCAGGATCCTCAGGGTGCTGGATCCTCAGGGTCGGGACCTTCCCATCGTGGGTGTCCCCAAGCTGGGAAGGGGACCCTGCAAGGACCTTGCTCGGCACCCAGTGCTCCCAGTTTGGCCATTAAAGCACAACCTCACGCAGCACCCACATGAGATGCAGGTGTCCAGGTGATGCTCTCAGGTGCACCCCAAGACACATGGACAATCCTCATGACCCCCACCCCAGAACCGAGTCCTGCAGGACACCTG
>NW_010331309.1:0-18147 GCF_000700745.2 Antrostomus carolinensis | reverse complement strand
CTCAAGGCTTCTGAGGAGCCCTCAAGGCTTCAGCCCTCAGGTCCTCCCTGCTGTGGCCTCAGGGTGCCAGTGCTGCCATTTGTGCTTGAGGCAGTTAAAATTGCCCTAAGTACTGTCAGGGGAAAGAAGACACCTGTATAAAATGTTTCCCGACTTTATTAGATGATTTTTTTAGTGTTTTCCAACACAATGGGCAAGAAGTCCCATTCAAATGGTGATGGAAGCAGCTCCCGTATGGAGGAGATCTCAGTCCATGAGGGTTTCAGTCAGCCCGAGGGCAGCTCTGGTTGCCAAAACACCCACCTGAACACCCAGTGTGAGATTTGCACTGTGAAAACACAAAACTGAAATATATTGTCTGTTCCAAGCGTTGTTATGAGCTTTAAAAGAGCACATTCCTAGTTGACACCAGGCCGCCCTGGCCTGTCTCCCGCAGAGCAGGGAAGATTGCCTGTGGGTGTCAGGAGGAGCGAATCATTTTAAGATGTCTACTTTCCTTTTGCTGGTTATAGTGGAACATATATTAGACACTTAAAAGATGAACAAAAGGAACTGCAGTGTTCTTGGTGAAAATGAAGCATCACTCAGGTTTAGGAAAGTTTGTCATAAGCATTTATTTTACGTCACCTTGGACAGAGAATGTTTTCTCTTTTTCAACAGATAAAGGCAAGGAAGTGTTTGTTTTCCTGGTAGTTTCTGGTAGAGGGGAAAAAAAAAAAAAAAAAAGTAAAATTCAAGATTCACCAGATTTGCAAATTTTAAAAAGTTCCAGGTTTGTGGGGAGTGCCTCGGGCAGAACCAAGCGATGAAGACAACACACAAAGCACCCGAGTCACCGCGGGGACGAGGACACTTTTCTCAAAGGGGAAATCTCGCACCGAAAATCTTTGGCAGTACTAGAATTCCTTCTGATAAAACAAACTGAAATTGTTATTGAAAACAGATTCTGCAGCCTCCTCCAAGATCAGGAAGAGACTATATCAGCTCAAAAGTCTTGATGAGAATTTTTTATATCTGAACTATTTTGATGAGATCTGTGAACCTGGACTTCACAGATCAGAGAAAATGAAAGACTTTCTTTTTTATTAGCAATACACTTTTCACTTGATATCTAGATTTTCATAGGTGTGGGTTTGGGATTTTTTTTTTTTTTTTACATGAGCTCTCTTTCTCTGTTGTGGAATATCTGGGGAGATTCACCTCATTATTTCTCTCCTATGCAATCTTGACAAGAAAACAAAGTCTAATCACCTTGTAGGAAATGACAAAACAGGTTTCTCGTTAAGTTTTGCACTACAGCTGTGAATACGGCACCAGACACTGGAAGGTCAAAGGGCTTGTACTCCATCAAGGTTGATCTCACATCCTCTCACTAGTGTCAGATTTGCTGGTTCTGTGAAAACACAGGTATTTCCACAGCTGAAATACTAAGAAATAGTCTCAGCTCTAGGAGAGGTGGGAGGAAAAAACTGATATTTACAGTTCCAAGGAGGTTTCGACTTCCCCTTTCTCTAGCAGTACAGTTTTGTTTTCTGCAAGGCTTCAACTGTTGTACCCAGAACTTTGTGCACTAGATCGTTTGATCCAAACATCAGGCATGTCTGGTTGGCTGTTGGGTAACACAACCGGACCTTCGCTCCCCAATCCAAATCGATTTTTCCATGAAGAGCTGTTCTGCTGTGATGCTGCTGGAGAGATATCAAAGACAGTCTCCCTCAGGTCCAGCCGCAGGGTATCTCTCTTGCCATTCAAGTAACCTCTCTCCATCTGGCTGTACGAATCAGACAGCTCTAAGACATCAGGACAAGAACTGGCTGACTCAGCGAGCTTTAGGCCTTGCTCAAAATCACTAATCGACGTCTCACTGGAGATGTTGAGCATGTCAAAGGAGCTGCCAAGAGAACAAAGGCATCTGTGAATTTTGTAGATGTCAGCAGCAGGGAGATGGCTGTTGTCTGAGGTATAATCCGACTGCTGCTGGGCAGTGTCACTAGAGCGCTGTGGTTTATTGAGCTGCCCTTCTTCTTTCATGCCAGCCGGCTGGATACAGTCCAGCCCAGACCCATCCCAGGCTTTCGGACCATATTTTCGACATCGACAATCTTGGCAGAGTCTCTCCCTGTGAATTTCTGCTCCTGAGCTGCTGTGCTTGTATGGAGAAGAGGTTTGCAAGGCAGGACACTGGCAGAGGGCAACCTGCTGGTCTCCAAGGGTCTCCTGCAGATTCTGTCTCTCAAGGGAGTGGTGCATTCCTGTTCTGGGACATCTGTTGTCTTCAACTTGTGTGTCTTCGGAGAGCACTGAGGGGCGGTTGGACAGCTTGCTTGTGGAAGTGCTGTTGTCAAAACTGTCGCTGAGTTTTCTGGACAAAGGCTGGAGCTCATATTGCTCGTTTGCAGTGTTGGACTCCTGGACCTTCCGCAACCTGTTTTGCTTCTCATTCCCTCCACAGGCAAAGCTTCCATTCAGCCCAGAGTCATCAGAATAGTCTTTCATGGTGTGGGCACAAGGCCAAAGGATCTGCCCACAGTTCTTCTCTGGGCCGAAGAAGCAGCACAGTGACTGGAAAAAGAAGCTGGCAAACCCACAGCTGATACACTTGATCATCATGATGAATATCCCCAACTTCCTGTAGGACAGGACCGTCGCAGGCAACATAATGACCCCTGCAGAGAAGAGAGCAGAAGCTGCCATGGCCGTGGCACAACTCATCTGCTTCAGGGAAAAGGCCACTCGGCTCAGGCGGTCAGAATGGGGGCACAGATGGTAGGAGATGCAGTAGTTGACGGTAAAGTCAACGGAGAGACCTACTGCAGCTGAAATGAAGAGAGACTCCACTGCGTTGAGCTGCCACTCCAAGAGGACCAACAGGCCAATGGTTACCAGGACAGTGCCCGCGATGGCAGTGACAGAGAAAATGCTCAGGAGAACATTCCAGGTAGTGAGCAGCAGCACCACGAAGGAAATGGCTATGGAGAGCCCCATGACCACCATCATTTCGGTGCTGAGACTGTGCTGGAGGTTGTATAGCTCCAGTTTACTGGTAAACCACCCGTTCTGAAGCCCCACGGGGGCAGTTTTCATTTCCTCTGTTACCCAGAGGTTGATTTCCTCGTAGAATTGTTTGGCTTTGCTGTAGTTGAAGCTATAGTGATAAATAGTTTGGAACTGCAGCACTAAGGCAGCGAGATTTCCCTCCCTGTCAAACCTGAGGCCCAGGTCGTACGTTTCTGCCCCTTCCCTGCCCTGTTCCAGGAGCATCATTTTGATGCAGTGTAGAAAGACTTCGCGCCCGTAAGGGAAAGATAACTGGTTACAGCAAAGGTTGAAGCTGTGGTCTTGCTGGGAGCACTGGCGACTGTCCATCCACCTGAGGAACTCCTCCATGAAGCACACGGTAGATTTCTGCTCTGGGTCAGGGTAATAGAAAGTTTTGTTCTTCACTTTTTGGCAGAACTCGAGGAGCCACTTCTGGGCGTCAGGGTTTTGGATTGTGAAGGTGACGTCTGTCACTAGGGTGCCATTGCTTTTTGGATTGAAGTGGTCCCCATTATCCACGGGCAGAACACCCCAGACTATTGTGACAGGCATACGCTGCCCTTCCCCGCGCTCCAGCCTCTCGAACATGAACTGGTGGCAGTACTCGGAATCGTACCTCTCGAAGGGGTGGCTCAGTCTGAACACCTGGACAGACGAGGTCTCGAGCGTCGGGAGTCTGAGTTTTGGGTTGGAACAGGAAATGTAGGCACCTCCTATCGCTAAGGCAGCAAACCAGCAGATCCAGATGTACCGAAACTTGATGACCCCACAAGGCAGAAGCTTTTCAAACAGGAGCTTGGAGGTTTCAGACAGCGTGTTCTGGAGACCCCTGAGAATGTAATGGAGGGAGAGAGCGGCTCTCTTCTGGCCGCTGTTGTTCCAGTAGTCTTCGGGCTTGTAAATGCAGGTGGTTACCACGTAGCGCTCATACAGCACGACTGAAGAAGGAAGCCAGGTCATCATGAACACCAGACTGACCAGCACGGAGGTGCCCATGTACACAGCAAAGCAGCGGATGGCGATGATGTTGCTGATGTAGCTGGCGTAGAAGGCAGCGCCCGTCGTGAAGCAAGAGGCCAGCATGAGATACGCAAAATGGTGCATGGTTTGACTCACCCACTGAGAAAGCCCAGCGGAAGGGTTCTGGTTCTTGCTGAGGTTCCAGAGGTCGAAGAAGACAAAGGTGTGGTTGGCACAAATGCTGCTGAGAACGATGACTGCTGTCAGGTTTATAAAAGGGAAGTAGGTGAATCTGAAGGCCACCTTGTACAAGAAGTAGGAGATCATTAAAGAGCTGACGACAGCGAGCAGGACCATCAAGGTAATAAAGACTGAGCGTAAATAAAATGAAATGCTTAGAAAAATAGCTAATATTGCCAGGACTGGATACTTGGTATCCAGTAAAAGATAGTGCTGGAATAGTTTCTGTTTAAGGCCCAGGTCCATTCCAGTGATAGACGTGTAGTTATCAAACAGATCCCAGGACTCAAGGTTGTCTAAGTAGATCCCCATCATAGATGCACCTTTCCTTGTAGGCAGAAACAGCAGGCTGTATTTGAGAGATGGCACTTGGTACTCCATCGTCTGGGGACTGAGAAAGTCTCTGTCCACCAGGAAGTGAAGAAGCTGGTAAATGGCGTTGAAACGGGTGCATTTTTCTGGGACTTTGGCACACTGGGAGTGTTTCTGTCGCGCGGTCTCAGGACCTATGCAGGAGGGAGTGAGGATCCCTCTGTGGTAGTCTGGAGCACAGGCACGAAGGAGGGCCAGAGTATGGGAGATGTCTCCTTGGGTTATCTCCAAACACGAAGACCTGTTGTACAGGACAGCAATGTAGTTCCCCAGGGACCAGCTTGGGCAGCACTCGTTGGCCTCAGTACGCTGGCAGAGGTCTCTGAAGTGGACGTGTGAGCGTATCTGAAAAACAGACAAGGGAGCCCTGGGACAGGCTGCCCAGGGAGGGTGTGGAGTCTCCATCTCTGGAGATGTTCAAACCCACCTGGACACTTTCCTGTGCAACCTGGTGTGGGGAACCTGCTCCAAACCCACCTGGACACTTTCCTGTGCAACCTGCTGTAGGGAACGTGCTTTGTCAGGGGGGTTGGACTGGATGATCTCCTGAGGTCCCTTCCCACCCCACCAGTCTGGGATTGTGTGTGTGTGTCAGACCCTCTCTGCACACTCCACCTCGTGTGTGTGTGTGTGTGTGTGTGTGTCAGACCCTCTCTGCACACTCCACCTCGCAGCCCCAGGTGTTTGTTCCCTGCTCCAGGCAGCAATCCCCCCTCTGGGTGCACCAGCCTCACCTCGCCATCCTCCCAGTGCCAAACTGCAAATACTGCAGATCCCGGAACACTCTGGCCTTTTGCAAAAATCAAACCCTGCCCATCATTTATATTTTATATAAATATATCTGATTTGATCCTACGGTGAACACAGCTAATGCAATTAAACTTCCCACTTGCAAAGCTGGCTGTGGCAGTCTCCAGGATGACAGCTCCATTTTGGTAATTAGCTTCTGCTGCCCAAAATTCTCAGCAGCTTCTGACAGACACCTTTGGCTTCTGAGCCAAGCTCTCGTTCAGTGGCCGTTTGCTCCTGTTCCGTGGCCGTTTGCTCTCGTTCAGTGGCAGCTGCTACTTTGCAGCTGGGCTCTAGTGCCAGGAACCAGCCGTGTATTGCTCAGTGGTTACAATGCTTTGGAGTCCTCTAGGCTGAAACCTGTCCTGTAGATGCTGTTATTTTTGTCTGGTTTCCTTTCAGCTAGAGAAGGGACAGCACGTGTGTATGTTCCTCCTGACATTACTGACCTTATCTTGTTCCATTTGACACATGGACTGAATAGCTTGCAAGTTCCATAAGCTCCCAGCAGCTGTGGACATAAATACTAGCTGGGAATAGCTCTTTTCTGAAATAAAAAAGGAAAAAATAATTAAAATGATTAGGTAATGAAGATGAATCGGCCAGGCTGTCTGCAGTAGACTCTGTGCAGAGAAAAAAAATTATATAAATATATATAGATGTATAGCTATATATTGCTGTTTGTCCAGCTGCTGAGGAGGACTCCCTGGAGGGAAGCTGGCATCTGGCTCCTCCGCACAGTGAGGGGTGAGGGCTCAGACAGGGACCTGAAGGACCTGTGCGTTTGCTGTTTGGCTGGTTTCAAAGGTGGAGTAGAGGCAGGGAAAGGAGTAAAAATATCTGCATGCTGTTCCTCTTTCACTAGTGTCCGTTTTGGGACAAATTTTGGATGTCTTGGAGTTTTCCTCTTTTTTTCTCTCTAGTCTTTACTGCCACATGCATTTCTCAAGAAGAAAAGAAGGAGCAGAGAGGGAGTGGGAACAGAGAGGGAGTGGGAGCAGAGAGGGAGAGGGACATGTACCATTTTTTTCAGAGCATTCACTTTTGATTTGGATAAATGGTGAAAATTTTAGTCCTTTTACTGGTGCTTTTAGGGCATATTTCTAAAAAAAGGGCAAAAGAAGTGTGGTAAAGTTAAGAAGAAACAACTCTTCTCCATGATTTCAGAAGAAGTCTTTTCTAACCCCTCAGTTATGAAGTGCTGTTGAGTTCTGGGTGTGTGACACTTACTACCCCATCGAGATTTCACTCACCTGGGGGGCCACAAAAGAAACCATCTGCTCCGTAGATTTGTTCCACCATTCTCCTTGTCCTCGCTTCTTGTTCTCCCTGAGCTGCCTTCTGTCCTCTGCTGATGCCCATGCCATCATAGCTAGCAAGAGAGCAGGTTATCTGTGTAAGTAGAGATCAGCTGGCTGGGAGTTAGGCTCAGTGACAAGGCTCTGGTGCCACACCTAACGCTGCTGCAGCGACAAGAGTTGTCACAGCCTTAAAAGAGCATTGCTTGGATGAGAGCTTTTCACTCTTGAGTTGACTGTGCCCCTTTCTAGGGCTCTGAGACTTAAGTGAGAACTGCATCCCGGTTGCTGAGTCACCTCTGCAGACTCTTCATGATAAACAGGGAAGAAAATCCCTGAAGAGTTTAGAGCCTAATTCCTCATTCCCAGAATAGGGAGCCAAGTCCGCTGCAGGCAAACAGACTTTAACTCTCCAGGCCCTTGGGTGCTTTCAGGCACAGCATGTATATTGTAATTCACATAGATATCTTGGAACATTGAATCTGCAACTTTACAGCCAACATCTTCCCCAGACCCCCCAAACCAAACTCAAATACCTTTTCTTCTCGGCATATGGAGAAAGGGAAAAGGTCTTCTTGTAGCCTGTGTGGCTCTGTACATTCCTCCACACAACGAGCTTTCTGCCAATGTCAGTGTCTCGTGGCTCGAAACCCTGCAGCCAAGCAAAAGGGTTTTATCATCAGCTTGCATTTTAGTCTAGCTTAGCTTTCCTTAATCTTCCTCCTAGACACAGAAACTATACAAGATTATTACTCCATCTTGGAGAGATACACAAGTTGAGTTTTCCCTGGAAATACAGCATCCCAGAGCTGTCAGAAAGAAGGGTTTCTCCTTTCCTTTCCTACCCTTTCCTTTCCTTTCCTTTCCTTTCCTTTCCTTTCCTTTCCTTTCCTTTCCTTTCCTTTCCTTTCCTTTCCTTTCCTTTCCTTTCCTTTCCTTTCCTTTCCTTTCCTTTCCTTTCCTTTCCTTTCCTGATGGCTACAATTCTCTCTCCCTGATCTCATAACTCTTCTCCTCTTCAAGTAAAACAGTCACTTACAGAAATGGGAGTAATTTCCTCCTCCTGGACAGGCTCTTGTCTGTCCATATTTCCTCAGGATTATTCCATTAACGAGGGACAGGGATGACTTTAGACAATGTGGGATCCTGAACGGAAAAGAGGCCACTGAGCAGCACTGCTCAGACCGGGGCAGCCTCTCCATTCCCAGAGCCTCACACAGGCTGCAGGAGCCAAAGCCAGACCCTCCACCCTGTCTCCATCCAGCCTACCTACTCCCTTTGGGCAACCCCAGCCTTCCAGCAGTGGAAGGGCAGCAAATGGAGCAATCCCAGTTTGTACTGGTGCTGTCTCCACACCAGGGTGAGGGCACTGGTGTGAATACACAGCGCTGCTGGGAGATGGGCTGGTGGCTGCCACCAGCATGGGCTGTGCTCTCTGTGGTGTCAGAGAAACAGCAAATACTGCACATTATTCTGGCACGTGATGTCCATCCTGAGGGATCTGGCTTTGGCTGCACGCTGTGAGGTGTGGGCTGAGGACAGCAGACCAATGTGGTCATTTTTCCTACGGGCTTTAATGTCCTCCTTGATTTGCCATCCTGCCTCACCGCCTCTGCAGAGAAGGAAGGCAGCACAGGCTCATTTTATATGGCAGGAAGAACATATCACTGGTTGGCCCATGGATTTCCCGATGTTCATGTTGATGTATCATCTGTAGTGACTTACCATTAAGGGTTCTGAGAAATCAGGCAGATTTCCAACCAGCAGGCCAGCTAGAGTGCACACCACAGCCGTCACCGAGCACAGCACCAGGACAGCTACGGGCCACTCTGCCATCAGCTGAGAGTAACTGGAACCAACAGGAGAGGGAAGAAGGCAGCGGTTAAAGCACGTGTGCTGTTAGGGGAAACCTGCTGCTGGGCCCACGCGGCGTGAGTCAGAGGGAGTCAAAGAATCAGGGTGTCTGGTTTGAGGGTTTATTTATCAAGATGCTTAGAGGCTCTGGTACAGCTACCAATGAACATAGTGTACCTCCAACTGGATCTTTGCAGGCAGTTCTAATTAACACGGGTAATTACATTTTGCCTCCCTACATTTTCCTGCTTTTTCAGTCAGAAATAATGAAAACCAGGCTCCTGCATCTTGGGGCAGAATGAAGCTTTAAATGTTTCACTTAAAAGATTGCATTTTAAAAGAGCTTCTTCCCTTTTTCCCCACCGTTGTGCAATGTGAGCTGGTAGCTGCTGAGCAGTTTGCCCTGCAGATGTTCAGCCTGGGGACCTGGAGAAGTCTTTGGACTTTTCTGAAACCCAAAGAGTCAGTTCAGGTTTTACTGCATCAAGATTTTTCTCTTCCTCAAAAAATATCTGTTAAGATATAAGATATCAGAACGGGTTCCTGCTCTGGTTTGGCAGGTTCTAGGTGGTTCTTCTGTATTCTGGTGTATTTCTGAAATAGAAAACGTTCTGTGTTCAACAACAGTTGACAAATATTTGAGCTTCAGGGGGAAGTGAAATATTTATGAACTTCAGAGCAGCTGCACCAGCCCGTATCAGGCGCGAGGTGTGATGTTCCTGCCTGCCTGGTCATTCGCCCCTCACCTCCAACTTCACTGAGTCAAATAATGCAGCTGATCCTCATCACTAGAAACCCTCCCGAGCCCTTCAGACACCTTTTCACATCACTTCTGCCCAGGCCTGGTATTATTTTCCATTTCAGACTGCCTTATCAAGTGGTTTTTTTCATAGATGAATTCTTTGCTATGGAAATGAACAGAAATTGCCCTTGGTGTGTTAGCTAGTGCACCGAATTTCTGGAGGCTGCTTTGGGTGATTCCATGTCCAATTACCAGAGGGGAAAAAAGAAGAAGAAAAAAAAGAATCAGCTGCAGTATCTGACAATGGGAGATACTAAACTAAACCTTCCAGGAAAACTAGCTCACGAAAATCAGCTTTAAATAGAAGTTGAAAGCAATCAAATCATTGTAATTTTGAGAAATGCATTAAAAATCCTCTGTCTTTTGAAAAAGTGGCTTATTTCATGGTGAGCTATCCTCCTGACTGCTCCTCTGCTGGGCCAAGCTGGGTTAATGCTATAGGGAGAGACATGTGTGTACACACATACAGATAGGATTAGTATGAAGTAGTTGTATGGACTAGAGGCAGGCAGCTGCCCCAGGAGCACCTCTCAGGCCAGTGTCACCCTTGGTTCACGCGGGTTAAATGGATCTCACAGGCACACGGAGACGTTCCCAGCAGATGGGCAGCCCCAGGGGGGGAGCACTGACCTGCCCCTGGAGCTGGGGGTGTCCCCAGGAGAACACTCTGTGTCCCCAGGGTGGGAGAGCAGCGATCAGGGGCTGGGAGGACAGGAAGCTGTTTGTGTTCCACGTACCTTTTTGGCATCCTGAAAGCTTTGTCATGTCTGCAGACAAGAAAAAGAAAGATACATTCATTTCTTATTTTCCTAGGAAGCCCAGCGCTGCTAACGAGCGAGGTGACCCTGTCAGGGCTGTAAAGCACCAGAGTGCTGGCACTGCGTTAATTAGCCTAATGAATTACAGAGTCTCTTCCTCTCCCACTGGCATTTCAGCCAAAGAGGATGGGCAGACACGTAGTCACTCCTCATTTTTGCCCCTCTAAGAAAAACCTGTAGAAAGTGATGAGCAGTGTAATCCCACAGAAATCACACTGCAGCTCTGTCCCTGACAATCCGGCTGTTTTAAACACTTTCCTACTGAATTTTTAAATTGTTTCTTGACAAGAGCACATCCCTTCATTAAATGTCATCAGCTGGGCTAGCAGTGCAGGAGGCACAGAACCCCAGACTGGTTTGGGTGGGAAGGGACCTTAAAGCTCATCCAGTCCCAACCCCCCTGCCATCAGCAGGGACACCTTCCACTAGACCAGGTTGCTCAAAGCCTCATCCAACCTGGCCTTGAACACTTCCAGGGAGGAGCAGCCACAGCTTCTCTGGCTCTGAGGAATGAAATAAAGAAGCCTTCCCCGGGGCATCCCAGGTCACCTTTGGTAATGAATCCCTGAAGGCAATTCCACTGACATCCTCAGTGGTCACCATCTGAAGGACCTTTCATTCTGCTCTCCATTCCCACTCAAGTGTCCCCTTGAAATACATCCCAGCCTGACATGGCCTTGGGTTCCAACGCAGCTTCCACTGAACTGCTCCCAGCTGTGGCTTCCTCCTCCCTCGCGGCCGTGCCCAGCTCAGCTCAGCCAGTGCCTCCTCCTCCCTTCACCCTCCACCTACGCTCTTGGCTTAAATGGGGAGAAGGTGCCACTGCTCTGAGATCTGCATGGGGCAGGTGGCCCTGGGTCCCTGCTCCATCCCGGGCTGCCGGCTGGGGCCCCTGTGGCAGCTCATCCTTCCTGGCAGGTTGTTGTGAATGGAAGGAATGGAAAAGCAACGGGGGAGAGTTCCCCGTGGAAGAGTCACTGGTAGTGCTGTGTTTTCCTCATCGTAGATTTGGGAGAGAGGGGGGCAAAGACAAACCCTCAGCAGATTATGACAGAGAGGTCTCTCTGGCAGCACACTGCCCATCCTGTGATAATTCTCTCCCAACAGCTCCTCGAGCAGATTTGCTTGGATTAAACCCCCATTCTAGCATTATTGTGTTATCACTGTTCTGTCTGCTAGTGCCACAGGTTCTGCCAGGGATTTGCAGTCCAGCTGTGCTTCCTACTTAGCTGTCCTGTCGAGGAGAACGCAGGTGACAGTGTTTGAGCTGGGCAGGATCCAGGCTCTGCTCCTCTGCCCGCAGTTGCTCTGCGCTGCAAACACAAGCGAATTCAACCCTCTGTAATGGCTGCAAAATGAGCCCGAAAAGGGCTTTTGTGCCTTTGTATGAGGCGGGGAAGGAATCCTGGGCTGGTTTTTACTGGACTTTGGTGGCTGCTGCTGCGGTGGCAGAGGGATCACGGGCCTTAGTGCCAGAGTGGACTCCAAAGGCATGGGCAGCAAGGATGGGTGGTGCTGGCTGGAAGGGGCAGAGGCTGCTGGGGAAGCTCATCCTGGACACATCCTTACAGCACTGCCCAAGAAACATCCACCACCCAAGCAGGTCCCTGGGGCGCTCTGCACACAAATGGACTTTGCCCAAATCTGTCATGGACAATACAGAATTTACACCCTTGTTGCTGCCCAACCTGGAAAAACAAATAAACTTCCCCACTTTTGTATTTCTCGCTGCTCAGCTGTGGCCAGTGCTTGCCCTCTGCTGCCTCTCCCTTACAGGCAGCAGCTTTGGTGGGGGCAGAAAAAGAAATTAACTCTGCTCTTATCACTGAGGAACTCTGCCAAGATGAAGGATTAGCCAGCTGGATGTCTTGCAGAGCAGAAGGAGAAAATACAAAGACCACAGAAGATGGGGATAATCAGAGTTGCATCATCTAGGAGCGACTGAGTGACCTTGGCTTTACCCAGCGAGTCACCCTGAGAAGCAAATCCTGCCTCTCCTGGTGTGGGAATGGCAGCTCAGTACAGCCCGAGAGCAGACAGGATCCCTCCATGCACCCTGGGGCAGCTGCTGTCCCAAGCTGCAGACCAGCCCATGTTTCCTGCATCCCCACTCAGACCCTTCTCAGGAGATGCTTTTGAAAGCCCCTGAGCCGCCCTCCGTGTGCCTCTTACCTGACGGTCACAACGTGATGCTGCACCGGCCGCCGCTGCCCGGGGGACCACTGCTTCCAGGGGGGTTCTGAGGCCTCGTGGTGGGAAGCTGGCGCGGGGTCACCGCTGGAAAGGTGGGAACACAACACAGACCTCTCGCCGTGCCCGGGGAGCGGGGGCAGCCCATAGCTGCCACCAGGCTCCGAGGGGTAATACAGGTGATGCTGCTGCGAGTCCTGGGAGCTCGATGGCACCTGCCCGTTGGACTGGCTGGAGACTGGCCCAAGCGTGTGGCTGGAGGAGGGCAGGTGGTCTCCCCCCAGCCTGGGGGATGCGGGAATGGGGCAGTGATGGACGGGGCAGATTCTTTCCCAGGAAGTGCCACTGTAGCTGAGCTCGGTGTTCCCTATCTCTGGCATGGCAAGACAGGTCTGGCAAGGTCCTGCATTTTGTTTTTCTCTGTGAGAAAAAAGGAAGGTGCAGTAAAGAGCAAAGCAGTAGTGAGGCTACACAGGAGAATCGCATCCTGCAAGCTGGAGACTCTCCCACAGAACACGAGGTGTGAAACCCACCCTCTATTTGCTGTACCAAGAGCCAAACTCAGGGCTGAGCTGGATTATGCTCTTTGTAAAGACACCCCTGCCTCACGTGGGGATCCCAGCTGAAGGAGAATCCATCCCATCCTTGTGTGTGTTGCTCCAAAATGTTGAAAACTTGGGTAACATCCCCTCAAACATTTCTCCAAGATATTTCCCTGGGGAGGGGGCAGAACGAGCTGGCTGGTGGTGACAGCAGGGTCACAACTCAGGACCGCAGGGTGAGGGTGACTACAGAGATCTGGGGAAATGGACACCACGGGACTGCATGTGAAGGAGACAATTATCTGCACTTCTTGGGAAGATGAATTTGTTTGATTGCTCTGCAGAGGGACTGGCTCTGCTCCATGGTGGGAAAGTAGGAGAGTGAATCATCCCTGGCACTAAAAGAACTGAAGAGTGAACCTGGTGGCTGTGACGGTGTAAAAGGGACTTCAGCCTCCAGCCTGGCACATGCCCTGACAGCTCCCATCTCCTGCAGACTCCACCGGGCTCCTCAGGGTCACTAAAGGGAGACACACATCTCCCAGGGATGACAGCAACATATCATTGGTCTTGGTGTGTAGGAAGGGGATGGGCTAGGATCTCTCAAGATCCTTTGAAGCATGACTTTCCTCTAACTGCTCAATTTACTGAGACAAAACATTTGCAGAGTTCAGTTCCCAGGTAATGAGCTCTCTGCAGGAGATGCTTTCCTCTCTCCCATGAATTTTAAAAATTATTTCATGCCTACAGTTCTTGATTTATGGAGCCTGAGAGACTTTGCTAGCTTGGAGAAAGCTTGAATGATACATCGAGGGGCTGGTTAGTCTGTGTGACACCAAAAACCCCTCACACACAACAGACTGAGGCCGTACTGCCCCCAAAAGTGCTGTAGGAATTGCTGCCCTGAGAGATGCAGCTGGTCAAGGTGTCAGAGTCTCAGCAGCACTGTGTTATCTGGAGCTTGAACAGAAAGCACAGTATGGAACCACCAGTGGTGTCTGGTCCAGAGCACGTGCCATGGTGTCTACAGCTGAGCTTCTTGATGCCTCTGAGTTGCTCTTTTCCCTCTACCTCGATCCTCCCGTTGCTTTTCCTGATTTTTGTACACTTTAAAGAGGTGATGGTTTCCTACAATGCGTAATAATTCAGAGACGCTGCTGCACCGACAGCTTGTGCTTTTGGTGTTCCCACACCTGTAACTCTATTTGTGTCCAGAAAAAAACAAAATCCTTTCTCATTGAAGCTGCTGGATCTGCAGGGGAGGTGGGCACTGCAGGCTCTTCATCACTCAATTAGTCTGGTGGCTGCGCTGCCACGTCTGCCTCGTCTGGCGGTGCGTGTGTAACACCGGGCAGAACAAAGAGGCTGTCACAAAACACACTTTGAAGATGGTCAGGGAGATGCAGGAAGCAGGGAATGAAAAATTCCTCCTCCAAAAACCCTTCAGCTACAAAACCTCCTGGTGAGGAGAGCAGATGAGAAACGCTTGGCTATCACAGATTGCCTCCTGTTCTTATGCACATACGTTAATATATTGGATTCCAATATTTCACATGAAAGCCTTTTCTTCTTGTTTTCCATCTTTGCTGTGAGATACAGTCAAGCTCCGTTCTTCCCCCGCGTGTTGTCTCCTAACTCAGTCCCCTGCCTGCTCCGTGACTTCATCTTGGAGAATAACTTTGGCTAGTTCAAATCACTCACTCGTGACTCTTCTTCATTATCTCCTTTTCAGACTAAACAATTACAGTTCTGTCAGTCACCCTCTCCAACTCCATGACAATGTGACCTTGGTTATCCAAAATCTCCAGGGAAACCTGGAGCTCGCAGATAATGATGGGTTTGGATAATCACTGCTGGCAGTTCTGCAGAACTCCAGTCTCCGCTCGCTGCGCTCCCCAATTAGCCACAGTGCTGCTGGCTGAGCGTCTGACGTGCCCAGGTCTGCGCCAGGGATGTGCCTGGCCCTTGTTTGCCTGCAGACACGTCACTATGACTTTTCTGGGCCTGCAGGACCCTGAACTATGCTAGAAAAATGGTTGTGGAGGAGTTTCTGTCACCTGTTTACTGCCAAGCAGGAGAAGAGGCGGGCAGAGCACTGCCCTGGCCCCTGCCACGCTGACACTAATGAGGGCTAACGTCAGGGGAAGAGAAACGGGGTTTTCAGTGTTCATTCCCAGGCTGGGCAGTGTCAGATATTAGACATCTTTGGGAGTGGGGGGGCAGAAATGGTCTCTCAGCCACAGAAAAGCCTCCAGAGGCTCCCTGACAGTCTCCATGTTCTTCTTCAAGCTGAGCTGGATGCAACCAGAGAGAAGCTGGGAAAAGAGAGGACAGGGAGGTGTAGGGCACGGGACAGACAGGATCTAACTGCTCCTGTTACCCACGGCAATGAGTGGAGTTTCTCACTCTATTTGCTTCCCCATCTCCTCCCTGGAGATGTCTAGACAGTGTAATAATGCAATTTCTGAAACTGCCCGAGTCACTCTGAGCCCAGCAGAGCTGTTCTGAGAGGAGTAGCAGGGCACAGGAGCCTCCTTCACGTGGGGGAGCCAGCAAAGGGACAAAAGCTTCTTCCCACAGGAGAACAGGCCGGATAAGGTCAGGATTTCTAAGGAGACAGCTCTGTGCTGTTCCAGCTCTGCCGGGCCATGGGGCAGTGGTAGGCACTGCAGGCTCTGTGAGCAGGCTGTCTCCCTGCCCCGGAGACCAGCATCCTGCTGCATCCTCAGGAGGTGTCAGCAGGACGTGGCTTTAGCTGCCCACCTCCCCGCCAGCCTCGGCAGCAGAGCCCCAGCAAGAGTGTTTGCTGGGAGCACGTGTCAGCTGCCTGCCCCTGGCTCCTTCCCCCTGGGCACAGCTTCACTCTGCCAGCACACGGAGCCGAGCTCCACCAGGAAGGTTTGTGGGACAAGGAGATGACAGCGTGGGGTCACCTTCCCTTCCCTCAGCCACGCCAGATCTGTGGCACATCTCTGGTCCTGCTTCCCCCTGAGCCAGGCAGCAGCAGAGCACGTGTGTCTCTGAGAGAGGAGAAATGGGCCAAAAATCCTCGGGATTTTGAAGGAAGGGCTTCTTTATTGTTCTGCCTCATTCCACCTCATCCCCGAGACCATTTCTATAGCACTGGTTTTAATAGGAGGATTATCTCACCCTTTGCATCCTCAGGAGAGGATCAGGAAAGCATCACTTTGCATGTGAAAGGCGGGAAACACCTACCGAGTGACTGATGCCTGAGTCAACCTACAACCCCTCCTGTGGACAGAAGGATCTCCAGGGGGAACAGAAACAGTGAGAGGAAGGGCAAGAGTCTCTGTCTTGGCTATAACCAGAGCACTTGTTCCCCAGGAGCCCTTGCTCAGTTAGACACTAGGCACTGCAAAATTCCATTCATAAAAAGCAGCCAGTTTTATCTGCTTTCCCTTTTTCTTACCCTAGCAAAGTGGAGTTTGCCTGGCAGCTCTACAAGGTTTCCCAAATGAAAACAAAATAAATCTGAATTCTTTCTGAATTCAAGCCGTGTGCTATAGGTCATCTTACATCCAGACCAATGGCTTTTTCTTTCAGAGCTGTAAAGGACTTTTTAAGAAAGGGGGGTTTAAAATGGCATAAAGAGAGGTTTTCTCTTTGGACACACCACCAGCAAAGCAGCCGTGGAGCTCTCGAGGAAAAAGAGCTTCTTTGCTCGTGTTTTCTGAGGAGACAAGAGTGCCCTTTGCCAGAGAAGAGGGAAGGGCTCATTGTGTTTCACTGCCAGCCCCTCACCTCGCTCCCCTCTCTAGGGGGGGACGGGCACCCCCGAGCCATTCCTCTCCTCCTCAGCCTGGGCCAGGTTCTCCCGCGCTGACAAGTCGCTCTGTGGTTGCTGCTCGTTTCGCTTTTCCAGCCCAGCAGGAGAGCGCGTATCCTTGGGAAGACCTACAGCCTTTGTGCTAATGAGACTCCCGAGGATGTTAAATCATCATGAAAAATTAATGAGACTGCAAAACTCTGCTTCCCACGGAGTCTGCCAAGAAAGTGGAGTTTTACCCTCCTTTCCATTGACTCCTCTGAACAGCCCTCCCCTTATCCCAGGCAGCGGCGGCTGCTGCGGGCACAGGAGTGTGTGATGGGACACAACTGGGCACAGCGGGCTCCAGGTCCCACCCGTGTACAGGGCCAGGACAGGGCTGGGTGCAGTTTGCTCCAGCTACACTGGCAGCTGGTAAAATCATGTTTGCTAAGCCTTGTTTTGGAAAAAAAATAATGAAATGAAATGGGAAAGGAAAAGAAACCACCATGGTGCTGTCCCAGTGTGAAAGGGGCCAGAGGGCAGGCTGTGTTTTCAAACACCTGTATTTCTGATGAAGGACTGAGCACTGATGCTGAAGAGCACTGGCTGGGAGCAGAGGATGGGGACTAGAGAGCTGACCCTTGAGCCTCGCCTCAGGAGGAGAGAGCTATCATCTTCTCATCCTTCATTGCAATAGATTTTAATTCCTGAGTGAGCAGCAAGAGTGAAATTCAAAATCCACCTGTTTCAGGTGGCTTAACTCCTCTCTACAACTTCCCTTGTCCAGGCTGCAGCATCCATTTCAGAAGACCTGTCTGAATGAGGAGGGGTTAGTCAGGGAAGCAGAGCTCCCAGGGCTTCAGCGACAGCTCCAACCCCACTGACACCCACGTTTAAACGATTCACACCAGGGCTGGGTTGTGTAACAGCTGCTCAGCGAGCACCGAGACCCAAAAGCACATCTGCCTCTGGCTGAGATCTCCAGAGCTGTCTGAAGAGGAGTGACTGCCCCGCTAGTTCCCCCAGGCAGGTGGGGATGTCTCAGCACAGATATCCTGTGTCAGGATGACAGAAGTGGGACTCTTTGGCTTTCAGAAGGAATTTGTGTGCTGCTGAGCTCGGGGTGTGCTCTGGTCAAACAAAATCTGAAGAGCTCAGAAGATCTGTTGCCTCTGGTCTAACGTGCTTGCAAAATCTGGGGATGGCTCCTTGCCCGTCATGATGGGCTTGTTGACATTTCCAGAAGAAATGGCCCTGCCCGTGGCTGCCAGCCCGGTTCCAGACACCCGGGCAGGGAGCATATGGCGCAGGGGGGCCGGGGGGGCTGCAGGGTCTGGCAGGAGAGATCTCGGGAGTGAAAACCGTCCTTGCCCGTAGCCTGGCGCGGTGAGGACACCGACACACGCCGAGCTTCACCGACAATAGCTCAGCCGTTGCTGCAGAGGGGAGCGCTCACCGTGTTGCAGGATAAAAT
>NW_010331308.1:0-7028 GCF_000700745.2 Antrostomus carolinensis | reverse complement strand
ATAGGCTGGGGACAGACCTGTTGGAGAACAGCATAGGGGAAATGGACCTAGGGGTCCTGGTGGACAGCAGGATGACCATGAGCCAGCACTGTGCCCTCGTGGCCAGGAAGGCCAATGGCATCCTGGGGTGTATTAGAAGGGGTGTGGTTAGTAGGTCAAGAGAGGTTCTCCTCCCCCTCTACTCTGCCCTGGTGAGGCCACATCTGGAATATTGTGTCCAGTTCTGGGCTCCACAGTTCAAGAAGGACAGGGAACTGCTTGAGAGAGTCCAGCACAGAGCCACCAAGATGATTAAGGGAGTGGAGCATCTCCCTTATGAGGAAAGGTTGAGGGAGCTGGGTCTCTTTAGTTTGGAGGATACTGAGGGGTGACTTCATTAATGTTTATAAATATGTAAAGGGTGAATGTCAGGAGGATGGAACCAGGCTCTTCTCATTGATGCCCAATGGTAGGACAGGGGGCAATGGGTGCAAGCTAGAGCACAGGAGGTTCCATGTAAACATAAGGAAAAACTTTTTCACTGTAAGAGTGACAGGACACTGGAACAGGCTGCCCAGAGAGGTTGTGGAGTTTCCTTCTCTGGAGATATTCAAAACCTGCCTGGATGTGGTCCTGTGTGACCTACTGTAGGTGATCCTGCTCTGGCAGGGGGGTTGGACTAGATGATCTTTCAAGGTTCCTTCCAATGCCTAACATTCTGTAATTCTGTGATTTGGAGTGTCACATTAATTTTGTTATTACTTCTCAGATGATTTATCTCATATTCCTCTAATGGTCAACCAAAATGATTGTTGTGTTTTTATTTACTGACTGTTAGCAACTAGTTTTAGAGTTTAGAAAAACATCTTATGTCCAGTACACATTTATATTAAATTAAAAATTAGAACTAAAGCATTCTAAAAATTTTTGAAATAAAGAACCAACCTCTGTTTAAAACGTGTTTCTGTGAGGCCTTTTGCACTGCTGATATTTTTGTTTGTTGTACAGTTTACAGACACTGAAGGAAGGTGACCTTCCATCACATAGACTGTGCTGAAGCTTAGGGGTGGCCTTGGGCACTGATATCAGCTGCACCTCAATTTGGTAATCTTATTGTCTCTCTCAAAATTAGGTCATCTGAGAGCCAAGTCTTAGCTCTTGCCTGTGGGGATATTACATACCATATACTTCTATACAAAGAGATTTAAATGGATCTGTTCACCCAATATTTGAAGAATAGACTCAGATTAAAAGAAATCAATTTTTCTACAAGTGCCAGAAAAGTGCATTATTACTTTTGATAAAATAATATACTATCTGGCTTATGCTGAGATTCCATGCAGTGCCTGTGTATCATCCTTGTACACATGAGAAAAATACAAAACGATTTGCTGACCCTCAGCTTTGTACATAAGAGCCATGTGACATATTCCATGAAATCTAGCATGTGTAAAGGACCACGTTATTATATACAGCTGTTAAAGACCTAGAAAGCAAACAATGTGCTACTGACATATAAATAATACCTTCTGTGCACAGTTAAACATTGGTGCTATTTTTGCCAGATTTTAAGCTCTTTTGAGGCCAACTGGAACAGCTGAAATAGAACATTAAAAAAAATATTTTGACGCTGGGGCACAGATGGCGGTAGCCCAATGTGTCAAAATAAATGTTTCATTTTTGGTCTAATGTGGGAAAAATAGACCTTGTCAATTACTCCAATAATCACAAGTGCAATAAATGCACTTTGTAGCTAAGAAGCTATTTCAGATGGGCATTCATAGAAATTCAATGTATCCTACTTCCAACAGCCTGAAAAGGTAATTTATCTTAGGCCAATAATTTAGTGCCTTTGAAAGGACCCTAACAGCTGCAATCAAGCCTGAAGCTTTAATCCTTTAGTTGGCACCTGAATTTCACAAACACAGGATTGCTCCTTCTGAGAGACAGTCTGAGAAGGTGTTGTAGACAACGGATCTGTTAACTCTAAATCAATGACATATGTACGTTCAAGAAATTTAGAATGGCTCAAACAGACTTCAGCACTTAAATGTTTGTCCATATTTTGCTAGAAGGCTTTGATGGCAAGCAGAATAAAAAGGAGAGTCAATCAAATGCAGGCAAATTGTTCTCACTGCTAACATCTGCCCAGATCTTGGACGTCATTGGCACTGAAGGGCCACAACAAGCTGGGTTTGTTCACCAGTCTCTGCAGCAGCCAGGGAACAACATTTTTTTTTAACCCACCAAGGCCAGAGTTACCCTACTGAAATGTTAGAGTGCTCTGAGAAGAAACTTCAAATAACCCACAGATAACATGGACTGGGATAAGATACCAGCTAGCTAGGGGACAACATCTAAAATGGCTTCAGCTGCCGATACTCTGCGCACTTGGTTACAACGACAGTGCAGGGTTTTGTCTGTAAAACAGAGCAAAGTGATGAAGAGTGAATGATAATCCTTATGCTACAGCACAATGGTAAAGCGTTTGGTGTTCTCTTACCCAATATTTTACTTTCCATGTGAAATTTAAATCTGCTCCAGCTGGTGCAGTAATAGTTCTCATGGTCTGCGTGAACAGTGAGGGGAGTGGGAGGGAGGAAAGCAAAGCAGAGAAGACTTACAATTGAATCTGGAAGGCATGTCTCATTTTCCCCAAGACTGTGCCCTTCCAGGCAGCTGTACAGCTTGCTGTTGCGGAACTGTGTCTTTGTATTTTGCCATCTGCACTGAGATTGCTGCATTTCTGCTGAAGAGGCAGGATTGTGGTTTTTCCTTGGGCATTGCAGCACTGAAGGCAATGTAAAGTTTTTGGCTAAAAGGGACCTGCAAGGATTGAAAAGCCTGTGAATACTATTGCAGTATTCATTGTCTTAATCTAAACAACTTAATTTCTTTCATGCCTCTTTTAAAATCTGCTTACAATGTAGAGCAGATCTGCCTCAAAACATTACTTTTCTAGAAAAAAAATATATTTGGACCAAATTAACTTATTTTTAAATAACCACTAAGGCTGATTCTCTGCTTGAGGATGAAGTGCTCAGTGTGGATTTTATATGGGTAACCCAAGAGAAAGGAGTAAGAAAGGGAATATGGTGCATACAAGAGGTAAAGAACAAAATCATGAGCCTGTATCCTGACTTTTAGGCTTTTAAAATGTTTCTCATGTGCATAAAACTGAGATAATAACTAAAACTAAAACTCTGACCCACAAAGATATTTCAAGAAGAGCTATGGATGTGTAAGGAGGTCTGTGAAGTTTACTTCCTATATTCAAAGGGCCAGCATGAGGAGGGATGGAAAGCAGTACGAGTACTAGACATGCCGATCCCTCATGACTGTAAGAAGGAGACTCTCCAGTGGGGTAACAAATATCAAAGTGCTTCAACTTCAGATTGTTGTGATAGCTAGCATGCAACTGCAGCCACAGAATGAATTCTGTCTACATTCTGCTTTAATTCCAGATGGATAAATTAGGGTCAACAAGAAATGAAGCAGCAGAAAATGACTGGTAAATGACCCAAATAAACTAGGCCAACAAGATTTCTACAGAGATGTCAGAGCCACAAAACTTGCTAGAGGCATAGAGAAGTTGTTGAGTGAGTTAATTGTCAGCATCCCTCAAGTTATTATAGACAATTCTAAAGTTAAGGTTGAGCAACTCTTATGTATCAGAAACACAGCACTTACTCAAGAAAATTAGAGCACTTAATTCTGAGTACAGAATTCAATTTCCATGGATTAATAAGTAAACACGTTAATTAACATATGACTAAAATAATTAAGTCCTTTAAGAGATTTAACATATTTTTCAGTCTTTCATTTGTCCTGAATAATCTTTAGAATAATAATTATCCATTTCATATTTGCAATCTTCTACACCAGCTACAGTCAAAAGAGTGGTTAAAATTAAATTATTAATGATTTCTGCCGCTAATTGTTATAACTAGATAGACAGCAATCTGACTCATTTAACTCTTAACTGGAGAAACTCATCAGTAGCTTATGGTTTATGGGGAATTTCCATTTGTAAACTACATGCATCTGAAATAATTTGAATTTGAACCATGTGGTAGGATTCTTTGCTTATAAATATAGACATTTCCATGAAAGAGAAATTTGTTATAAGGAATTTAAAATTGCTAATGCATATCAGGAATGTATAAAAGGTCCAATATTGTTCAGCCTCTGCAAAATTGTGTTACAAATATCACTATTAGGAATCTCATGCTTTTCTCAGACTAATTTTACAAGTGACAACTTTCCATACCTCTGGGGAGATACTTACAATGCAAGTGAAAGAGCAATTACGGCCACTGAAAAAGCTTCTAAGGTTTTAAATGGTTCATTCCTTTTATGCAGAGTTGAAATACCTGTATCACTTAGAAAATGTAGGTTCCATTTAAAACCAGTAGGAAATACTTCAGATTAGAAGACATCTTCTGAAAACATGGGCTGCTTGCTCAAAACAGAGGGAGGCAGTAAAAAGCACAAAGTTCATATCTCTAGTATTTTCCATGGTTCATTTATATGTGTGTGTGTGTGTGTGTGTGTGTGAGTGTGTATATATCTCCACACACAGAAATTATACACATGTGTACACATGCAGACAGACACACATATATATAGTTTAGAGCACTCCTAAGTGCCAGTGAAAGGAAAAAACAACCTCTCTGCTCTGCACAGTCTTTTCAGGTCAGCTTCATCCTCTGGTTAGTGACAACAGCAAGGCTGTTTCCAGAAGGGACTCACTTCAGGAGGAGACCATCTGGATGCTGGCTGAGCCACACAGAGCAAAGCGTGAGAAGGAGAATAAAAACCAAGAAATAGCAAGAAGCTTTAGGAGCAACACAGAAGTGGAAAATGAAGAACTCGGGCAAGCACCTTAAAAGAGAAAGGATACTTCCTGGTAGATTTGTGCAACACTGGTGCTTTTGGGGAATGTCAGCAGAGGACATTCCCAAATTGGCTGTGGTGTTTATGCTTCAGTATTCATAAACAATCAGTTACAAGGCAAATAAAATAATTACACAAAAGAGCAAAAATAATTCCAATCACTTTGCCACAGGTCTCTAATCAGACAACTGTTCTCATATGTGTATGTTTCACAACAAAAAAATATAGAAAACCAAGCAGAGCTACGTGCTGCACAGCAGAAGCCTTTTCAGAAAGGAAGAATAAGAAGAGGACACTGGCAATGCCTGGCACTGATATTACACAATGTGACTGAGAAAGGACAGGAGTGATCCTGTCATAGGACCCAGCACGCTGCAGCAGGTGGGAGAAATTGAGAGGGTGGAGGTACTGGAGGTTGATTATCTCCCTGGATAAATCCACATCGAGGAGGAGAGAGAAAAAGACAGCAAAGAGCATTTCAAATCACAGCCATGACAGTACCCTGTCAGCACAAGACCTGAGGCTGTCAGGTAAGCTGAGGTCAGCACTGAACCTGGGCTGCCTTTCCAGAAGGACATGAAAAAGTGAGTGGAGTAACAGCAACGTGACCAAGCGCACAAACCAAAGTCAGATAATGAAAAATAGGAGGATATGAGAACACTTATGTATGAGACTGTGGAAAGAGGGAAGGGTGGGGCGGGGGAGGGGAGTGGAAGATGTCTCAACACAGCCCAGGAACTATTTCATCCTGTTCATCACAGTTTGAGGGGCACAGATTTGCACAGGTACAAACGCTGGTACTGTGTACCAACAGTAGATGCAAAATCAGGGCTATCTCTGCCTAGAAAGTACCAGTCTCTGTGCAGTATGTTAGGATCCTAACACATGGTTGCTTTACTTTTGTTCCCAACAGACTAAAGGCTCAATCATTCTACATCAAAATCAAGAAAACATACCAAATAAGGAAGATGAAACTTTGGACCTAGAAGCTGGAATAAGATTTTGGGAAACTTTTGAGTCCCTCAATTTTTCTACTACTGGAAATGTGAAATCTGGAATTATTTTACCAATTTTATTGGAAAGACAGAAAAATAGAGGATTATAGAGAGTTTATTCTAGTATAAGCAACACCCAGGGAAGTTTGCAAGGAAGGGATTCAATTAGAAACATCAAATTCTTAATGCAGCTCAAAGTCTGGCCATTAGGTGCTAGAGAGGAGATAAGGAGTAATTTCATTTAATGTGGACCATTACATGACATAGTGATAAGATCTAGTTAAGCAAGCACCATTGTGGTTTTAGTCAGAAGTTAAGAGAGTTTTTAATTTAAAGCAGTAACTAAGAGCTTTATTCTGTTGTCGAATATAAAGATTTTCCATTCAAATATATGGTTTACAAACAACCTGGAATCATAAGCATTAAAATGGCACTTAAAGTGAACAGTGCCATGAAGGCCAAAGTCAAGGGCATTGGAGTGCAACAGTATTTCCTAGGTTCTCCATAGGCAGGTTGAGACATTGTCCTTTCTGTTCTACCTCACCTCTACAATACCTATCTGGAAGTAGGATTTTTCTGAGGCTAAGTCTACTGAACATCAAATATAATGTAAACTGCCTGGAAAATTTTGCCCTGTAGTTCTTACGCACCAAGGTCAAAAATTTGTGTTTGAAGTGAAATATATTGCTGAAAGATATGCTCTCTTGAGTTAAAAATTTCAACTTACCATATCACTAAGGAATTGTTATGAAGTTAATTACTTTTGCATATTAAAGGACAAGTCCTACTTTCAGCCTTCAGCTCCTAATCACTGGATCTTTTCATACCTTTGCTGCTAGATTAAAGAACCTTCTTTATGGTAGTTTCTGCCCATATGGGTACCTGTGGACACTGATCAAATAACTTCGCCCCCCCTTTTCTCTACAACCTGAAAACGTTACATGCCTTTAGCTTAAAACATATTCCCAGTTTTCAGCTCGTCTTCAAGGCTACTGTCCAAACATTATCCAATCTTTTGTCATACTTCTGAATGACATCATGACAGGAACAGGCTCTCCAGTGCAGTCCTGCTCAAAACACTTCTTTACTCATCCAGGGCTGGTGGTCACTCTTGGCCTCACATGATTAGCAAGTCTGCCAACGACACCAAGCTGAGTG
>NW_010331307.1:0-252 GCF_000700745.2 Antrostomus carolinensis | reverse complement strand
GTCGAGTGCAAGGGTTGAGATTCTCGAGGAAGTCATCATCTTCCTCTAGCTGCCATAGGCCATCAACAGAATAATTCAACATTAATTTGTCAAAGAACAAGGAGTCTTTATAATTAAAACCTTAACAAGTAATCCAAAAACAAACAAGGAATTTTCCTAAGTCTAATCTGGAGGCAGACATTGCATTCACTCCAGCAATGTCCATTCTAAGGATTCAACACATTTACAAAAAAGATTCAACGTAGATTTCTC
>NW_010331305.1:4687-4942 GCF_000700745.2 Antrostomus carolinensis | reverse complement strand
ATTATTAATATTATTCTCCAAAATATTATCAATATTATTAATATTATTATAAATATTATTATTCACATTATTCTCATTATTCCTATATGATACAATTAAAATATCACAGAATAGGATCTGATATCATCTAGATCATATGGCAACCGGTGGCCATCGGGAGTGTAAAGTTTCTCTCTCCGTGCTGATTTCACATCCACAACTTCACCCGAGGAACCAACCTCTTCAGAAGCTGGAAAATTCCAAATATCTCCATCC
>NW_010331305.1:0-4248 GCF_000700745.2 Antrostomus carolinensis | reverse complement strand
GATTGAGAGAGATCCTGCATCCAGAATCGGGAATATAGGACAAGATCCAACCCTTCAACACCTCCCAAAAGTGTGCTGGTTGAACTGGGAGCACTGGTCTGGCAGCTGCACGCAGCCGCTCGCTCATTCCCCCGTTCCCCAGGGGAGAGAATTGGGGGGATAAGGGGAAGGAGACTCGTAGGGTGAGATAAAAACAATTTAAGAGACATCAAACATGACTAATTCCCAGCCAGCTGTGCTGGTTTCACTGGGATTGAGTTGATTTCCTTTCCAGCAGCTGTGGGTTGGTTTCCCTCCTGGATTGGTGAGGAGAAGAATGTTGAGAACACGCTGATGTTTTGAGTTGGTGCTGGAAGTCCAAGGACTTTGCGTTTTGCTGGTTTGAAAGGACAAAGGACTGGGGCTGAGAGGGGGGTGTGTGCTGGTTGTACTGGGAGAGCACTGGGCTGGCAGCCACATGCAGCCGCTCGCTCACTCCCTCCTTCCCCAGGGGAGAGAATTGGGGGGCGAGGGGAAGGAGACTCAAAGGGTGAGAGAAGAACAAGTTAATCATGGAAATTAAAGAAAACTTGAAATAAACATGATATTAGAATAATAATAGTAATAAGATATGCAAATGAGTGACACCCAGTGCCATTGCTCACCACCCGCTGGCCAAACCCGGCCCATTCCCTGTTCCCACAATCCTGGGAGAGCCAGAGCCCGAGCGAAAGCCAGAGAGAGCAAGAGAGGAAGAGTCCCTCATGGATCTCCTGCCCATGGGGGACAGGAGATGGAACAGCCCCTTGACAGAGCCAGATGCCAATTTAGCTCATTAATTTCAATATTCCTCACCCCCCCCCTTAGATCTTGCTCTTGCAACTGGCAAAACACAGAGGCCTTCAACTTCCAGCGACCACTGAAAACATCAGCGTGTTCTCAGCGTTTCTCTCCTCACAAATCCCAGCTGAACCCAAACCCCAGCCCTGTTCCAGCTGCTGGGAAGGAACCTCTCACTCTTCTGGGATTGTGGTTTTGATTCAGCAATCACACCACTCCTCACCCAGACACCAATTCTCTCAACTGGGTCTTAAACCCAATTAATTTGGGGGAAATAGCACCAAGCTGGTGCTGTCTCCACCACAAACCCTCCTCCTTGCGGCCACCGCTGACCTGAGCAAAACTTCTCCTCCTTCCCCAGCCCAGCAAACCTTGGCCAAGGTTCCACTTGACCAACTTCATGCCCGTAAAGTCACCTGCAGCTTGAAAAGGATTTTAAAAACCCATCGTTCACTGGAAACACCGAGGATTCAAACCATTTACTGGATTGTTCAGGTACATCTGTGTCCTCTGGTTGGGACGAGCTGATACTTTGAATTATAATTGTAAATTTTTTAAAGATATTTTTGCTATCTAATTCTTTTTAGCTTCATATTTTCCTTTTCCTCATCAACAACTTCTTTTTACAGGTAGAAATAATTGATATTAAACAATGATCACAGATTTCCAGGAGCTGAATAGTTAAAATTTTACCCAGTAATAACAAGTTGGTGACACAGAGTCCAGGAGAAACTCAAAAACTCCAAGCCACTGGATGCAAAATATAGGAAAAAAACCCCCAAAACACTCCAAAGAGCATCTATCAAAGTAAATTACATTTAATTAAAGTAGAAAAATAATGTACCACGCAGAAAAAAATATAAATTCTTCCTCCCCCATGTATTTTTTCCCCCCCCTCCCCAATTAGAAGAACAATCTGGGGAGCAGACAGCACGTGGTGGCTGGTTTCTTAATCACTCTCCAGGCACATCTGCATATTTCTTTCATTTCGTGGCCATTACAGAGTTAGTGGTTAATTTCCTGGGCCCTGGGAAGGAACCAAAGCGAGGGAACAGTGAGAACCAGGCTAGGAAAAGAGCTTCGTTGTAATTAACGTCGTTAATCATCCAGACGGGTTTCGCTCTCGGTGGGAGACGGGGCTCAAACCACCCACCTGAGGAGGAAGAAATGTTTGGGATTGAGGAGGGGGGAATAAAAAGGCATGAGGGTTGTTGGCCAAAGCATTGGAGAACTGATCCTGCTCCGTGGCTGATGTCCCACCACGGCCAACAAGGACATCAAGCTGGAAACACACCAGGGTTGTCCTAAAAATAGGACATCAAGCTCCTTCCCAAGTTCAAGCTGCTCAATTGAGGTCCTACTGGTCCTCACCAGTGGAGCAGGGATGGTTGCAGTCACCTTCCCAGTTTGGAGGAGCAAAGTCCCACCACCCAGCTGAGAGGAGCTGGGAGAAGTTACAGATTATCTTCTTCCCACCTTCTCCATCATCTCCTTCCCGCTTTCTCCATTATCTCCTTCCCACCTTCTCCATTATCTCCTTCCCACCTTCTCCATTATCCCATTATGCTCCCCATGGAAGATGGGACACCAAGCTCCTTCCCAACTTCAAGCTGCCCAATTTCTACACTATTGAGGTCCTACTGGTCCTCACCAGTGGAGCAGGGATGGTTACAGTCACCTTCCCAGTTTGGAGGAGCAAAGTATCTCAAGGTAACAACCATGGATGCTCCTTGGAGGAGCACAACTCACCCTGATAATGGGATGCTATCAAAGGGCATCTGGACTTGATCCCACCACCCAGCTGAGAGGAGCTGGGAGAAGTTACAGATTATCTCCTTCCCACCTTCTCCATTATCTCTTCCCACCTTCTCCATTATCTCTTCCAACCTTCTCCATTATCTCCTTCACCTTCTCCATTATCTCCTTCACCTTCTCCATTATCTCCTTCACCTTCTCCATTATCTCCTTCACCTTCTCCATTATCTCCTTCACCTTCTCCATTATCTCCTTCACCTTCTCCATTATCTCCTTCACCTTCTCCATTATCTCCTTCACCTTCTCCATTATCTCCTTCACCTTCTCCATTATCTCCTTCACCTTCTCCATTATCTCCTTCACCTTCTCCATTATCTCCTTCACCTTCTCCATTATCTCCTTCACCTTCTCCATTATCTCCTTCACCTTCTCCATTATCTCCTTCACCTTCTCCATTATCTCCTTCACCTTCTCCATTATCTCCTTCACCTTCTCCATTATCTCCTTCACCTTCTCCATTATCTCCTTCACCTTCTCCATTATCTCCTTCACCTTCTCCATTATCTCCTTCACCTTCTCCATTATCTCCTTCACTTTCTCCATTATCTCCTTCACTTTCTCCATTATCTCCTTCACTTTCTCCATCATCTCCTTCCCACCTTCTCCATCCTCTTGTGCTCCTCAGGGAAGCCCCCGCAGGGTCCGTCAGCCGAGCACACGAGCTCCATCCATCACTGCCTCATCAAGGCTGCTTGTTATCTCATTTATTGGCTCCCTTTCCAAACCACTGTCACTTTCCATTACCTCCAACCAGCCCCACAGAGAGGGAGAGGCCAGGAGAAGACACGACTTGGGGTGGGGGGAATCCCATTGCTCAGCAGATGGAGATGCTGATGGAGGGGTGGGAGGGATGGATCCTCATCTGCTGCCTTCAAACCGATGGGATTGGGATGCCCGGCAGCGCTGGGTGCAGCAAGGATGGATGGGTGACCTTGGAGAGTGGGAGCTGCCATCTATTCCTGGAGCCCATCATGTTGTCTCACCATTTTATCCTCAAATCCCTGGTTTTTGGGGTATAAATACATCTCAACCACCGTTTTTGATGTTCTAGAAAGCGTTTTCTCACCATTTTATCCTCAAATCCCTGGTTTTTGGGTCATAAATACACCTCAACCACCGTTTTTAACCTTCTAGAAACTGCTCTGATAATTTCTGAGCTGATTATAACCAAATATCCCAAATTCATCACGTTTTCTCACCATTTTATCCTCAAATCCCTGTTTTTTGGGGTATAAATACATCTCAACCACCGTTTTTAATGTTCTAGAAAGCGTTTTCTCACCATTTTATCCTCAAATCCCTGGTTTTTGGGTCATAAATACACCTCAACCACCGTTTTTAACGGTCTACAAAGCATTTTCTCACCATTTTATCCTCAAATCCCTGGTTTTTGGGTCATAAATACACCTCAACCACCGTTTTTAACCTTCTAGAAACTGCTCTGATAATTTCTGAGCTGATTATAACCAAATATCCCAAATGCAGCCAAGAGGAAGGAGAAGTTTTTTAACTCAAAAGCCAAAAAAAATTAAAATTTTTTTAAAATTAAAAATTAAATTAAATTACATTTTAATTTAAAAAATTAAAAATTAAATAAAAATTAAATAAAAATTA
>NW_010331304.1:0-493 GCF_000700745.2 Antrostomus carolinensis | reverse complement strand
AGAGCCCCCCAGCCCCACTGCTGCTCCCCCAGGGAAGGAGGTAGGAGCCAGCCCTGCGCCCACCCCTGCAGAAGACACCTCTCCGTGTCCCCAAGGCCAGGCTGGAGGGGCTGAGAGCAGAGTTGAGGGGGGGCTGCAGGGTCCCCAAGCTGTGCAGGGACCATCCCCACGAGTTGTGGGTGTGGGGTTGGACTCCCCAACCCAGTTTGTCCCCCCACCCCCCCAAGAGCTACCGGTGTCGGTGCTCCAGAAGAGCCTCAAAATCTGGGGAACACACCAGCTTGTGCTTGACGTGGCCCAGGACGATCATCTCGCCCGTCCGGTTGTCCCCGATCCCGACGGACACCAGCTCCTTTTCCAGAGGGGAGAAAACACCCGTGAGCAGCCCAAATCCCACGGGAAAAACCTTCACCTGTGGTGGGAGAAGGGCTGAGGTCCTGCCTGGTAAACCTGGAGAAGATGTGTCCCACTGTGACCCACACCATGGGGACAA
>NW_010331303.1:0-13625 GCF_000700745.2 Antrostomus carolinensis | reverse complement strand
GTCCGTGCACCGGCCCCTGCGGGCACCGGTACCGGTTCTCGTTCACAGCAAGACCGGCTCCTGCGTGCCCTGAGCCCACCCTGCCCCGCAGCACCGGGCCGGAGCAGACAGCCCCGGGCTGCGGGACAGCCCCGGCGGGGCCGCGCTCCATCCCATGCCGGGGACATTCACAACCGGCCCTTTCCCCAGAGCCTCACCTGGCTGTGAGCTCCCAGCCTGGAGCAGGTCCTGGTCCCTGTGCCCTTGTCACCTGCCCTGACAGAGAGCAGGGACCTTTGGGCTGTGCGGGGCCACCGCTGCCGTGGTTCCTGTTACCTGTGTTATCATCTCTCTGTGTTACCTGTGTTACCTCTGCCTGTTACCTGTGTTATCAACTCTGTGTGTTACCTGTGTTACCTCTGTGTGTTACCTGTGTTATCCTCTCTCTGTGTTACCTGTGTTATCATCTCTGCTTTTTCCAGCCGCTCACCAGAGCAGATGACTTGGCCTGTTGTGTCCAGTGCTGTTTTAAGAGAGCAGAAAGGAACAAAATATCCAAGTTCAGTGTTTCTGCTGATTTCTCTGGCATGTTCATCACACCAGCCCCGTGCTGGTGTGGGGGTCAGCGAGTGGAGCCCCCCGTGCTGGTGCACTGCAGACAGCCCAGGTCGGCTCAGAGGTGCAGGGAAGTGAGCTGTGGTAGGAGGCAGAGCCCACAAAGTGAAGACCCCGTTTCTCTTTACTGGTTTCCTGAGCTTTTATGTAACCCTTATGTTTCACTTTTAAAAATAGAAAGATACTTCTCTGAGTTATATGTTGCAGGAGATTGTATCTCCTTCAAGAAATAAACTCTTCTTTTGACTGGGAATAAAGCAAGCAAGGAGAACAAACCAAGGAACAGGTTTATATCCCTCTTCATCCCTCTGACTACTCTCTGGAGAGGACAAGATGCTTTGGGCTTTAATTGTAGTGAAGGAGGTTTGAGTTGGACATAAGGGAAACTTTTTAACCATGAAGACAGTGAAACACTGGAACAGATTGCTTGGGGAGATTGTGACAGCCTCGTCACTGCAGGAGTTTAAAAATAAGATAAGCAGATGTCTGGATGTCTGCTGAAAGTGCTCTGGGTACAGCTGATGCTCTCCTGGTGCCCCTTCCAGCCCCATCCTCTGCATTTCCATGGCCAGGACGAGGGACACGGTACCCTTTCCCACTGTAATCATGAACTCTTTTTCACCTTGGACACTTGCCACTTCCCTCCTCCTTGCTGAGTCTCTGTGCCAGCACAATTAGTGAAAGTTGTTACTGAAGAAAAAATACAGGCTCCAGCATCCATCACCAGCAGCACAAGCTGTTGGGGGATCGCTGTTCAGCATCACAGCGCTTGCAGGCTCCTAAATCACGTGGCAAAGCCTCCACTGGAGGAATGTGTCTGGTTTATGTTCTCCATGGTGTCGTTTGCAGCCCTGCTCATGGGGTCTGGGATGCTGTCAAACATCTGGACCCAGAGCAATGTGGGGACATGCTAGAGAAGACATACTTCACCTGCTGCCATCCAGCTCCTGGTGATTTTTTCCACTGGTTAGCAATAATATCCCACCTTGAAGACAGGACACAGCACCGCTAATTGAGCTCCTGTTGGTTCCTTTACAGAGGAGGCAGATCTTATGATGATCACATCACTGTGTACCTCTCATATATCTTTTAGGAGGGGTTTGGGGCCTCCAGTGCCTTGCAGGCTCAGTTCTGGGGTTAGTCAATCCTAGATGGTCACGGACTACCTAAATCCTCCACGGTTTGTTTCCCAGCATGTGTCTGTGATGACAGCCAGCAGTGGTTGGGCAGAGATGGTAGAGCATGGCCTTCACAAGGCACTACCTACCTAGGGAGGGGGTCTGTGGATGGGATCTCACCCTCCCAGTGGCTGAGGCTGTTTGGAGCAGGGGGACCATCTCTGCCCCCGCAGTAAGAACAACTGTCAGCACTTACTCCGTGTGGTTTCTGCTAGCCCTGTCCTCTTTGGGTCTTGTGGTGGGTTGACTGGCTGGCTCCAAGGTCTTCTCCTGACTGCAGAAGAAACCTCACCCAGCAGTGTCTTGTGGAATGGTTCTTCCTTTGGCACAGCCTTTCCCTGATGTGCTGGGAGTTACAGACATTCGAGCAAATCCTTTTTCTGGAAGAGGGGTTGCCATTGATGGAGCAGTGCTGGAAAAGGGTCCCATTCAGCAGTGGGCACAATGAAATGGCTGCTGATCACTCCCATGGGGGCTTGGAATGTCACTGGTTTCTCCTTTTGGGGTTTGCTTTGACCTCATGCAGGTCACAGATTCCTGTGGAATAAATGCTGTCCCGAAGGAACAAGGGTCGCAGGATCCACCCCTAGTAAGAAAACCCCAGTAACAAATTCAGCTCTGACCAAGCCAGGACGGTGCGGGCAGTAGCACACACAGCCATGTGTTCTGAATGCTGGCAGAGGCTTTGTAATTAAAATGGTGCTGAAATCACTCTGCTCTGCCATCTTACTGCTCACGCATTTCTTTTTCCTGCATGCAGCGAGCACGGGGACATAAGTGACACCAAACTGTGTCAGATCGCTGTTGTGCAGGGCAGTCCCTCCCGAGGAGGAGGAACGTTTCACACCTTCCCACTGGGAAGCTCCTTCAGTTCAACCTTTGTCTTTCCCCCGACTTTGTTTGAGAAAGGTCAGGTGGGAGCCGCGGGATCAGGCCAGGCAGGATAATGTACTTTATCATTGATTTCCAGTGAGAAGTTGCATTATGAGATTAAATGTCTCATTTTTTATTGCATGGGGAGGCAAAGAGAAAGCAAGAGCTCTGAAAATAAAATAGAAGTCAAAGTGCTGTGTTTCTGTTGTAAGGTGCTTGTGACCAGGAACGAATGTACCTTGTTTGTGTGTTCAGTCCTTTGGAGGTGAACTTGGAGAAGCTGCTTCCTTCTGAGGTTGGTAAACAAAGTCAAACCAGTGTCTAATTAATGTGTCTAATTGGTTCACATCTACTAATTCCAGACTGGTGGAGAATTTATTAAAAAGCTTTTCTAGTTTTAATGGATTGAAATAAGCAAAGCTGCTTAACTGTCTCAGATGAAAGATGCCAAACAGGGACTGGCAGTGTGGGTCTGTTTGAGTTGGTCCTGCAGCCCAACATGCATGGGGAGAGGTGGAAGTGTCCCACCAACTTTGCTCAAGCTGCTTTGGGCAGCGATGCTGCCTCGTTCTGTGCTGGCCTGGGCTGACAGCTCCTGGTCCCTGGGCAAAGGGGACAATGACAGTGGGATGTGAGGTGCCCCCTACCCAGGAGTGGCAGTCAGGGCTGAGGATGGGCTCTAGCAGGCCTCAGCCCCCTCCCTGGGTTTTGACCACAGTGTGCTCCAGCTCTCCAGGGGTTTGGGGACCCTCCTGGGGTCCTCTGTTTTTTTGGTTATTTTTAGAGAACAAATAGATGTTTTCTTTTGCCTTAGTAAAAGCATCAGCTCTTCTGGCTTTAATGACATTTAATACTGAGATTATAGCCTCATAATACCACAGGATATTTTTAAAGCAATGGATTAGTTCATTTCTAAAAAGGATTAGATACCGAGATATGAATAACAACCAGCTGCAGCTGCCCCATGAGAGTGGGACTCCCAGCACTGCCCAGCTGTCCCAGTGAGCTGGGCACAGGGAGCGATCCCTCCTCTCCGTGTGAGGGGCACAGCGATTCCTGCTTCTGCAGAAACAGGGTCTGTGACTGGATCCAGGCTGGACATGGCAAAGTTTGCTTCTGCCCCATGATTCCATCAATCTTCCCGTGAAACATCCTCCTGCCATCCAGAGCTGACTTGTCTCTGTCCAACTGGCCACACTGGGGTTATTGGAGGCTCGGGAACCTCACGGCTTTCTCTTGGCTCTGGGATTCTCCTGCTGCCTTCTTCCCTGGCTCTTTGTGGCTCAGGTGGCTGCAGGTGCTTTGCTCTGCGTTGTAATCTGGAAGCTCAGCGAGGGAATTAATGGAGTGTTGGATATAAACTGTTGCAATGCAGATGGCCTCTGTGTGATCACCATGGATGTGGCTTGCAGGTTTCATACCCCAGGGCAGGTAGACACAGCTCCACATATGACTGTCTTCAACCACCTTGCCTGGTACTAGCCATGCTAAACCTCATCCATACCTCCTTCTGATGCCCTGGCACCCCCCAGCTCATTACTGAGCCTTCCCCAGTAACCCTTCCCACCCAAAAAGGGTCCTGCAATGGGCTGTACAGCCCCATCCTCCCCACCGCTGCTCCCTCCCTCAGCCTGATCTGCCGGTGGTTGTACACGAAGCAGACTTGGGCTGGAAATGCTGACAGTGCTCTTGACAGTTTATGGTCACAAACTCTATTTTCAGCCTAATAAGTTTTTTATACGCTTGGAAAGCTGTCAGTTGAACATCAGCCAGGCACAAAGTACCTGCCATAAACTGCCTGGACCACAACCAAACGGGAAAGGTGCTGCTCTGCTTTAGCAAGTTCTTGATCTTAGTTGGTTCATTTATTTGGTTTGAGGATCTTTGCTTGAATAAAAAGAATAATAAGATAAAATAATAATTCCCCTGCTTAATAATTTGTGGAAATATTTGCTGAGAGCCTGTTAAATCAGAACTGGCAACCAGTTTGGATTGGGGCTTGGGGGTGGGAGGCTCTGTGGTGCTGCTGCTGGTGCTGGGGTGGGCTCTCTGCAAGGAGCCACCAGACAGACCCCAGTGACAAAGGAGAGAGGCTTTGGGAACATGTTTGGAGAAGGGTCCTGCTCCCTGGGAAGGTTAATCTGGAGGTGAGCTGCCATACTCATGACTGCAGACTCACCATAGAAACACGGCCATGTCAGACCCTTGGCCAGAAGCGGAGCAGGGCCTGATCCTGAGTGTGCCTCTGCTCCCACCACAGCAGCATTGCGATGCTGTAAATGACATTCCTGCATCACAACCCGCAGGGTTGCTGGGAAGGTCAAGGGTGGGAAGCCAAAGGGTCTGGGAATGAGTTGCAAATATGTGAGACTCTTTTGGAGGGTGCCTCGTGACAGCTTCACCCCTGTCCTGCAAGGTAGCCCCTGCCATGGTGGCACTGCATGGAGAGATCCTGAACCACTGTAGGGACACCCTTGGGTGAGCGATGGGCTCCAGTGTGCTGCATGCCACATCCTAACACACTTGGTGCCCAGTGAGTGCTGTGGTCCCTGCCAGGAGCCCTGAAAGTGGCTTCAGTGCCAAAGGTGCAGCTCATTAACGAGGTCCCCAGGTCCTGTGGCACCCTCCTGCCATGACCGCAGCGGGTCCCACCGCAGGCTGGCTGGGGCAGGAGGCCTGTGCCTGCCTGGGGCTCCATGTGTGGTGAGCTTGAGGGAGGAATGGCTGCAGCTCCCATCCCACCAGCGAGCTGAGCCGTGCTCCGGGTGAGGGTCAGCCCTGCTGGTAGCCGGGCCAGTGACCTCACGGGTGGCTGCTGCGGTGGCCGTGTCTGCCACTCGAGGGCTTTGCTTCCCAGGCAGACAGTTTACAGCAAATGACTCGTTTCAATGCTAAAAATAACCTAGAAAGAAACAAATTGGCCCCAGCACTTCAGCTGGAGAAAAGTGCATTTATCAGTAAAACTCCAGACGTCCTTTCCTGTTCTGCCTCTGAAGCTCAGGGAACGGGTGCTGACATGCTGACTGTGCTTCCCGGCGAGGCACCAGCTTATTTCCATGGAGTGTTTGATTCCACCAAGATGCCTTTTTCTTTGACTGTTAGTGATGCTCCACAAGCTGGTCCCAGCCGCTGAAGAGGCTTCAGGGCCACAAGCCATTTCCCAGCCGAGGGAGCGGTGAATTGCCCTGTGACAGTGCTCCCAGCTGCACTACGCCTGAGAGCTCAGCAGATTCCTGGTGGGGAATGAATACAACAAGGTGAAAATATTTGTTTTCTGTTGCAGTGAAAGCACCACATTGGGGCCACGTTTCTTCCTCCATCTCAAAATTGCAGATTTTATTAAGTCCTGTTTGTATGCAGCGATTTTCCAGCTGCTTCTCTCCAGGCTTCTCTCTGGAAGGATTAACTGGGGAGATGAGGGTCTCTGAACTGCAAATGCAAAGATGTTCCTGTGTGAGCCTGGCCTGGTTCTTTGTGCCCTGCTCCAGCCCTGCTCCTTTCTCTCCAGCCACGCTGAGGGGCTGTGCGGTGTCCCTGGGGCCGAGCAAACGGCGGCACAGGAATCACAGCTGTTCTGGGCATTCGGACGCCATGAATCAGTTATAAGGAATCAAATTAACACTTGGCTTTTGTGGAGGCAAGCAAGCCACCTGAGCTAAACAGGAAAATAAACCAGCAGCTTCTCAGGGTTCAGAAATATTTAACTAACAACTGGTCCCTTGTTTGAACGTCTCTTGGGGTAGGAGCTGAGGTGCTGAGCAGGGAGAGGGGACAGTGCTTGTCTGGGTCCCCCCACCAGGGACCTCCACACAGGGCCAGGTGACAGAATCAGGGCAGGGCAGTTTTTGGATTTCTGGCTTGGGACCTGCATTTGAGTGGTCCTCTTTATGTAGAAGGATTGAGAGCTGTGAGCTGTCTCCCAGCCTGGGATTTACAGGTGCCGATGCAACTGCAAGTCCATTGCTCATCCCTGTGCTGTGCCTCTGGGAGGGAATTCTGCCCTGTACTCCCAGGCTGAGTCTGCTGCAGGTTCCTCCATGAACCACCCTCTGCTCCTCACCCATGTGGCACTGGAAAGGAAAATGGACCCTCCTCTTGCCTTCCCTGCTGCTGGGTTTGCTCCCGCTGGGGTGAACCAGAGCTACCAGCAGTAAATCTGGGGAGGAGGAGTTATGAAATGCAGACCTGGCAAGGAGAGGAAAGAGCTACTGATCCCCCCAGAGACTGGTTCCTCCACCACCAGCTGTGGTCACAAAATCCAGCCATGGAGAGATGGCTCTTGCTCATTCCTATGGATGGACAGGTTAAAACACAGCCTTCTCCCTAATATTTCAGTTCATGGGGCCCGTCTGCTTCACTGGGCACCTTTTGCCATTGGTGTCTCTGCTGTGCAGCTGGCCCTGGGGAAAACCTGCCAGAGCTCTTCCCCCCTCCCATGGCTGTGGTGATGGGACTGTTTCTGCTTTGTAACAGAATTTCCTCAGCAGCCCTGGGAAGGCTGCAGCATTTCCTGCTGGGTACCACAGACCTGCTGGGGTCCTGGACAGCCCCAGGCACCTGTCTGAGCTGCATCACAAGAGCTCTCTGTGTCCCTGGCTCCTCTGGGCTCTCCACAGGGCACTGTGTTGCCATCTCAGCTTTGCACACTCTTTTATGGGGGAATTTTTGCCTTCACAACCAAATAACACTTCATACAGTGAGAGTACCTGGCTCTTAGCATCACCACCAACAAACATACCCCTGAGCTCTCCTCTGGGCCAGCAGCTTCCCATTACCATGGGACCTTCTCACCCTAAACAGCCTGGACCAGAGGCACAGCGGTGCTGCAGGGAGGTCTGGGCTGGTAAGTTCTGACTGGGAGCTGTGGTTTGAGGTTCTCCCCCACCTCTGCGGAGCGGCACTTCCTCATCAAAGCAAAGGCAGCCAGGATGGAGTTAATCCCTCTCCTGTCCTTGAACTCCTCAGCACAGCATGCAGGGAAGCAGCATCTAGCAGGAGGAGATGTGGTGCTACTCAGAAGCCTGGGAGCTTTCTGATGCTCCTTAGGGTAAATTTTTGCCCATGAGCCCAAACAAGCAGAAGAATTTCACGCTGGCTGGGCTGTGCCCTGGCACGAAGGGCTCTTCAGGGAGCTGGATCCAACCTGAGCATCTTCTGGTTGGAGCAGAGCAGAAGTGTTGGGGGAAATTCAAACTATATTCTCCTCTCAAGTTGCTGAGAAGGCAGCGCAGGTCGTGGTGCACAGAGCAGCTCCCGGGGGATTCTCGCTGCCCTGCTCTCTGTTCTGACCCCCCTGTCTTGAGCAAGGAGCAGCACTGATGGCAAGGGACACAGAGGGCTTGCTGCTGGGGGACACTGAGAGGGGTGGTCTGAAAAATGACACATCTCTATTAAGCCTGGGGTCACCAAGTCCTGCAGGACAAATCCTGCCTGTGTGGTGCAGCCGCAGTCGCTCTGTAACGCACATACACACGCAGGGTACGGCTGCAATGAGCTGCTAGTCCATTCCTCAGCTCCTGCTCTCCCCAGGTCCCACGCTACATGGCATCACCTATTTATAACTGCATGCACTGCAGGAATAATATTAGACTGATGGCCTCACACAGTCACGCTAAGTGTTGTTCTATTTATGTGATTTGCTCTTCTTCACAAGCTGTTGGTGTCCCAGATGCCAAAAACACTCTACAAAGCATAGAAAAAGACTCAGATTTTTCTCTTTTATTAAAATCTTCACCAATGGAATCCAGTCCCAAGTATATTTACCATTTTTTCTCCAGTCACCTGGAGCAATTGCATCTACTATTCCTTCCCCAGTCTGATCGATATCCTTGGTAAATAAGATAACCTGTCAGGTCTGCTGTCCCTGTAGCCAAAGGTACTTGAGCAATGAAATTGTTTTGCTGAGGAAATAAATGCCTCTCACTGAATCTGAGGATGCTGTGACCTTTCATTAGTGACCTGAGTGACTCATCCCTTTTCATGTGTGCACTGCAGCCTCCCACCACACTGGAAAACATGCACCACAGAGTCCCACTGCCTCGTGCCTGGTGTAATGGGGAGCTGAGACCTGCGGGAGCTTCTTGCTCACACCACTTCTCCTCCAGCTTTGCACGTGGTCTTCACACCTTCGCCTGGGCCTGGGGGCTCTCATCTTATGGAGATGCCCTGTTTGTTCAGTGGGGACCCCGTGGTGCAGCGCCCCAGGGCTGGCTGGGTGCTCGACCCTTTGCACCATCTCAGTCCCCCAGTGATGTCCCCAGCACCCCCAGCCCTTGTCCGAGCAGCAGCTCCTGCTCCCTTGGGCTGTGGGAATCTCTGACAGGGTGACAAATGCATAAGTTCAGGTTTTTAACCCACACTTGTTTAACAAAGAGGGTTTTACTGGCCATACCAACCCCCTTGAAGTGAGGTGGGCAGCTCAGTCAGAGCCATGTATCACACACCGCAAGCTCTGTATTCACCAGTGGAGGCAAATCCTCCTTCTCCAGTGGGCTCACAGCTTGTACCTCTGCAGCCAGCAGCTGTTAAACAAGGCCTGGCAATCATTTTGGTAAACTCCAGGAGTCTCTGCAGCTCCTGCAGCCCTCACCGCTCACTCCCCTCCCCACCCCTCGCACACAGGAGCCCCTCATTCCCTCGCTTTGCTGGGTGCCTCCAGAAACACAAAGACCTCGGAAACACAAAGACCCTGGAAACATGACGTGTTTAATATCTTTTTAGAAACCTGTGCAAAGTGAAATAAAGATTTAAAGAGTTGAGTCCTATGCATTTCGCTGCTACTGATAGTGATATTTTCTTCTTGTAGAGTGTTTTGCATGCCAAGAAAAACAGTTTTGCATTTTAGGGAAAGGAAGTGGTTGTACATCTGTGTATCTGTACGTGTGCCGGTTAATTCTGCCTGAACAGCTTCCCGGGGCTGTCAGCTCAAAAGTTCTCTTTGACGTAACAAATCTTGACTGTGTTTGCAACAAATCCTCAACCAGGAGGGGTTTATTTAATGAAGCAAATGAATGCTGCCAACTTTCCAGGCTTGATCCCAATCCCATTAATGTCAGCAGGAGAGTTCCCAGCATGTTTGGTTTGTTGGTTCAATCTAATCTGGGTAAGGGAGTTGAAAATTTGCATTCGGGTCAGATTTGCAGACAAGTTCATTGCTCCACTTCGCTGAGAGTCTGTGGGAAAAGCAGACGGTACAGGTGGGAGTCCTCTCGCCTGATTTTAGGCATCTTCAAGTCCAGCAGCAGATAGCCAAGGGAGGGAAAGAAAAACATTCAGATCATCTTAAGTCAGAAGCCCAAAAGAGGTGAAATTAATTTATTTCTTCCTGCAGAGCCATCTCAGCCCATGAGAACATGCAGCTTGTGTAAAGGAACCTGACAGCACTGGAAGGTCTCTGCAGCAGAGGGAAAAGAACCTCGCTCAGACCCAGCCCCTGAGTGGGTGGGTGCTGACCCAGGCACTGCCACAGCCCCTCGGGTCTTCTCCCTGCGCCTCTTGCCAGCCAGGAACAGAGGCTGACGCCAGGTTCTGGATGCAACCACAGCTTAGCAGCTCTGGTGGGCACTGAGCCCCTCCTGCCAGAGCAAATGCTTGTGCATGGCCCTGCCAACGGCTGGCAGAGCCACTGGGAGAAGGGGAAGGAAGACTATGGCAGGTCCCCACCTTCCCTGTGCCCTCACCCACTGCTGAAACACACACTACGTCCTCACTTCCCCCTGCCCTGAGTGGGGACCAGCACACAGCAAGAGCTGCCCGTGCTGGTTGCTCCAAGGACAATGTCACCCCTCTGTACCCAGGGAGTACAAAGCACTGGGAATGTTTTGAGGGGTCAGCAGTGCCCACATGTTTTGGACACTTGCAGTGTCCCTCAGAAAGCAGTGGCTGCTCTGTGTGAGAGAAGGAGTGAGGGCTGGAAGAAGGAGGGGAGGGCTGTGCTGCTCCATCACCACCTGCAAACACTGGCCACATGGGCTCGTGTGCCAGCAATTGGCCCTTAATCACACATACAGCTAATAAAGGGAAGGAGCTCATCCCTTCAGTTCACAGGGGGGAAGCAGCAGTGTTGGAGAATCAAAGGGAGTGCAAAGCAAGAGGGGTTTTTTAATACAGTATCTCAGGGGCATCAGCCCAACACAAAGATCCTTAATGGCTTTTGCTGATTTGACAGATGCAGAACACAGAAAAATGAGCAGATTTATGGCTGCAACTGTCCCTGGGGCTCAGAGGTGCTTCTCAGGATACAGATCTTTAAATCATCATTAACAATGACATGTGGGTGCACTGGAGAAGACAGAGTTGGGCAGAGCGACGCGGGGGGTGAGAGCAGAGTTTGCTGGCACTTCCTACGCAGCTCTCCCTCCCTGGGGGTGCAGTGATGCTTTATTTCAATCAATCATGTACAAAGTGGGTGCAGTGATGAGGTGCTGCAGGGAACCAAGGCCAGTTCTGCAGGGAGCTATAGCATCTTGGATGAGATCCATGTGTGAAGATGGAAGAGCTGGACAGCCTTTGGAGGCGGTAGGTATCTTTTCAGGAAAGGAGGAGAAGAGTTCAGAGCTCTGGAGAAGCCCAGATCTGGGCAGCAGAGGCCAGACCTGGTCCTAATGTCCCAAAGATCTTCCCTACTGCAGAGACAGAAGAATACCTAATTTGGGAATTTAAGCTTTGTCTTTGGGTTTCCTCTGGATGAGCTGGGAGCTGCAGGTTTTGGGACTTTACTGGACCTCTGCCAGATGCTGAACAGACTCTGGGGACCTACCTCAGGTCATGCCTGGCCCAGCACTGAGTTGCTGCCAGCACCCTCACAGTGCTCCCAGCAGCTCCCTATCTGCAGAGCCCTGGGAAAGTTGTCACCACTCCCTGCAGCACACGGGTCCCTGCTCCAGCCCACAGGCCAGCTGGCTCCTCTGTTCCTTTAAAAGAAACCAGACACCCAAGACTGAAATCGTTAGGTGTTTATTTGCACTTTAGCCATATTAACCCCATCTGCAAGCCAGCCCAGGCTCCCTTTGCACAGCAGCAAAGGTGGGTCTGGGTGAGGAGCAGCTGACTGTGATAAATATCAGGCTTTGGTCCAAAGAACACAGCATCCCTGGGTCGGCACTTTCCCAGCCCGAGCTGATTTTAACTCATGATTCACCCCCTTCAGCCAAGCTGCAAGATCTGCTGTTGCTGGATGTTGTTCCTTTCACAAGAACCAAAATGTTCAAGCTGTTCATAGTGGGGAACACCAAGAGCAAATGCCAAAACATCGCTTCGGAGCCTCTGCTCCCCCTAAAGCAGAGATCCCCACAGCCCTCCTGGGGATGGACTGCCCTCACCATTGAATCTTGCCTTCAAAGCAGCATTGCTTCTCTTTTTTTGCATGTCTAATCCCCTGGCATAGCTGGATGCAAGAGCAAGATGCAGCCACCTACCTGAAGGTTTCAAAACTCTCCTGGGATCTGCCTGCTGACAGCAGTGGTTCAGGCTACTGCACTCATTCGTCTTGCAAAAAAAAAAACCAAACCAACCCAACCAACATCCTCCAGAAACTTTAAAATGTCGATTTGCTGTTGTCTGCTACATACTCTTCCAAAAAAGAGTGAGTAATGCTAAAGTTCTTTTTTTCTTCTGTGGAGGAGGTGGGCAGTAGAGATAACACAGATCCCGAAGCAGCTCAGTCACACAGGAACAACTAACCCAGGAACTGGCACAGCTTAGTCATATATTTAAAACCTGATATTTTATGAATATTTCCATTTCCAAAGCACTTCCCCCCCTGCAAAAAAATCACCCTCTCAGCTCTCCTGCAACGTGGGTAGTTAATGACTGATGTCCTCAGCTTAGGTGAAGGAGGGAATCCTGTCTCAAACCCATGTCCAGTGGGGGAGAGGGGATGCAGTGGTGGGACAAGGCATTGTTCACCCCCTTCCCTCATTCATTGAGGAGCTCAGTGAGCAGCTGGGGAGCCAGGGGTTGTTAACCAGCTCAGACCGCTGCATTGGAGGCTGGACTGAGAAATACGTCAGAACCGGAGTAAACACGATATTTATCTCTTTCCATCTCCAGGTGTACTGTAGGCAAAATGGTTGGGTTGAGTAGCTTTGCTCTAAAACCTGGTCCCAGTTTGCTCTTTGATGCTGGGAGTCCTGTCTATCCCTGTGTGAGATGCTGCTGCCACCATCTCTCTGCAAAACAGGCATCAAGGTGGGAGAGATGCTCCTGAGAAGGGGCCAAGCATAAACTGAAATGGTGCATCCCTTGGAGGGGGTGTTGAGTACCTCAGAGCTCATCAGAAGCCTCCTCCTCACAAAGAATGATGTTCATCTTCTTTTCATCTGTGTGGCAAGAAGCTTCTCTCCTAAAGGTGGAGCCCAGGGACTGGCTGGCGCTTTCGCAGATGGTCCTCAGGCGTGACATGCAGTCTTCGCTGGTCATCACGTAGAGCAGGGGGTTGAGGGCACTGTTGAAGCTGGCCAGGCCCCGGGTCACCTGGTAGGAAATGTAAATATTATTTAAAGCCTGTGTGCAGGAGCCTTGCAGCTGCCAGCCTCGAGACAACAAGTTGAGGTTTCTGAAGATGTGGTAGGGGAGGAAGCAGATGGAGAAGAGGACCATCACAAGAATCACCAGTCTGATGCTTCTTCTCCTGAGGCTGAGGTCCACAGTATCGTTCCTGCAGAGCACCACCACCACGTGGCAGTAACATCCGATGATGATGAGGAACGGGATGATGAACCCAGTCACGGTGATGGCCACAGTGTACGGCAAGTAAACACCCAGGTTCTCGTTCCCCGTCGTGTCGTGGCACCGCATCCCCATGTCGTCCATCTTGCTAAAGGCGAAATCGGGAGCTACCTGCGCGATGACCCACACCCAGACCGTCGCGCTGAGCCACGCTGAAGAGGTTGCCCCTTGCCACCTGCCCCGTGCCTTCAGCGGGTGCACGATGCCCAGGTAGCGGTGGACGCTGATGCAGGTGAGGAAGCCGATGCTGGC
>NW_010331302.1:0-797 GCF_000700745.2 Antrostomus carolinensis | reverse complement strand
CTCCCTAAACCCCATCGCTCCAGCTGGAGAGAGCTGGTACCACCACGGAGGGCAGGGGCTGTCCTCACTGGAGTAGGGGCAGCTCCTTGGAGTGATGGACACCCCAGGGTGGGCATCAACAAGGGATGTCCCAGACCCCTCGTGCCCCTTGGTCAAACCTGCAGCACTGGAGTGTGCTGGGAGCGGTGTGAATGCCACCAGTCCCGTGGGAACAATGTTTCTGTGGGAAGGAAAAGGGTGGGCTTGGAGGAACCCAGGTGCAACCAAGGAGTGGTGCCATGTTCAAATTTGACTTCAAAGATTCCTGTTCCATGGTTTAATCACTTAAAAGCGAAGTGTCTCTGCTCATCACATCACGCTGCATCCCTCCAGCATCACCAGAGTTGGGCAAGAGCCAGAGGGTCACCTGGCCAAGAATCCCACCAGGCCAGCTCATGCAAAGCTCCTCAAGGGACTGGTGTCCTCACTTCAACATCTGCACAACAGAGTTTCAGGACAGATTCCTCCAGCCCTGGGGTTTTATATCAACACCACACTCAGCAGAAAAGGTGCTTCAGGGAACAAAGCTTTCACAGGTGCTGGTTTTCCCAGAGCAAGGGGCAAAGTTGGCCTTGGAGAAGCGTGTCCTGCACATGGAATATCTCACGGGGTAAACAATCAACCAACCTTAGACTTTTCAAAGGTTAGAGGAAAATTCATTAATACACCTTCTCCTGCCCCTGGCACCCCCTCCTTCAATGCTGAGACCCCTTCAGATGAGGAAAGCAGTCACCCACTGACTCAGGCTTGATGGTCCC
>NW_010331301.1:2444-3225 GCF_000700745.2 Antrostomus carolinensis | reverse complement strand
GGAGAGCTCCATAACTTTGTTTTCTGGACCTTCATTATGGTCTCCTGTAGATCCTCATGATGGTAGAACCTTGGAGAACCTCATGATGTTCTCCTGGAGACCTCCATGGTGGTCCTAGTAGACTTCCCATCATGGGGACCCTTTGTAGAGCTCCATAAGTTTCTTTTAGAGACCTTCATGATGGTCCTGGAGACTTTCCATGGTGGTAGAACCTTGGAGAACCTTCTAACCTTCTCCTGTAGACCTTCATGATGGTCTCTTGTAGACTCTCATGATGGTAGAACCTTGGAGAACCTCATGACGTTCTCCTCTAGACCGTCCATGATGGTCTCTTGTAGACCCCCCATGATGGTGGCACCTTCTAGACCCCCCCATGATGGTCTCTTGTAGACCCTGGTGGTGGTGCCACCTTGTAGATCTCCATAGTTCCACCTCCCAGACCCTCATTGGTGGCCCCTTGGAGACCTTCATGGACCTCCAGCCCAGGTCACCCATTGTCCCCTCCTGTCCTCTGTCCCCAGGGTACGTGGGAGCTGCCACGGTGGGCGCGGCTGCCTGGTGGTTCCTCTACGCTGAAGATGGTCCCAACGTCAGCTACCACCAGCTGGTGAGTGTTGGGCCACCTCGTGGTGGCCTCAAGGTCCTCGTGGTGGCCCTGAGGTCCTTGTGGTGGCCCTGCCATCTCCATGGTGGCCTCAAGGTCCTTGTGGTGGCCCTAAGGTCTTCATGGTGGTCCTGCCACGTCCATGTTGACCTCAAGATCTCCATGATGGACCAACCA
>NW_010331301.1:0-2287 GCF_000700745.2 Antrostomus carolinensis | reverse complement strand
GTCCATGGTGACCTCAAGGTCCTCTTGGTGACCTCAAGGTCCTTGTGGTGGCTCTAAGGTCTTCATGGTGGACCTACCACGTCCATGGTGACCTCAAGGTCCTCTTGGTGGCCCATCCATGTCCATGGTGACCTCAAGGTCCTCATGATGGACCAACCATCTCCATGGTGACCTCAAGGTCTTCATGGTGGCCCAGCCATGTCCATGGTGGCCTCAAGGTCTTCATGATGGACCAACCATGTCCATGATGGACCTGCCATGTCCATGGTGACCTCAAGGTCTTCATGATGGACCAGCCATGTCCATGGTGACCTTGAGTTCCTCTTGGAGGCCCATCCATGTCCATGGTGACCTCAAGGTCCTCATGGTGGACCTGCCATCTCCATGATGGACCAACCATGTCCATGGTGACCTGAAGGTCCTCGTGGTGACCTCCACGTCCACGGTGACCTCCCGTTGTCCCCCCAGAGCCACTTCATGCAGTGCACGGAGCACAACGTGGACTTTGAGGGCCTGGAGTGTGAGATCTTCGAGTCCCCGGTGCCCATGACCATGGCCCTGTCCGTGCTGGTCACCATCGAGATGTGCAACGCCCTCAACAGGTAGGGGGCGCTCTTCTTCACCACCAACACCACCATCTCCATCATCATCATCATCATCATCAACATCTCCATCATCATCATCACCAACATCTCCATCAACATCTTCTCCACCACCATCATCACCATCAACATCTCCATCATCATCACCAACATCTCTATCAACATCTTCTCCACCATCTTCTCCACCACCATCATCATCACCATCTCCATCATCATCACCATCAACATCTCCATCAACATCTTCTCCACCATCATCTCCATCATCAACACCTTCACCATCACCACCACCATCTTCATCATCATCAATCCATCATCATCACCATCAACATCTCCATCAACATCTTCTCCACCATCATCTCCATCATCAACACCTTCACCATCACCACCACCATCTTCATCATCATCAACACCTTCTCCTCCACCATCTTCTCCTCCACCATCTCCTCCTCCACCTTCTCCTCCACCTTCCATCATCATCACCAACATCTCTATCAACATCTTCTCCACCATCTTCTCCACCACCATCATCATCACCATCTCCATCATCATCACCATCAACATCTCCATCAACATCTTCTCCACCATCTTCTCCTCCACCATCTCCTCCACCTTCTCCTCCACCATCTCCTCCACCTTCTCCTCCACCATCTCCTCCACCTTCTCCTCCACCATCTCCTCCACCTTCTCCTCCACCATCTCCTCCACCTTCTCCTCCACCATCTCCTCCACCTTCTCCTCCACCATCTCCTCCACCTTCTCCTCCACCATCTCCTCCACCTTCTCCTCCACCATCTCCTCCACCTTCTCCTCCACCATCTCCTCCACCTTCTCCTCCACCATCTCCTCCACCTTCTCCTCCACCATCTCCTCCACCTTCTCCTCCACCATCTCCTCCACCTTCTCCTCCACCATCTCCTCCACCTTCTCCTCCACCATCTCCTCCACCTTCTCCTCCACCATCTCCTCCACCTTCTCCTCCACCATCTCCTCCACCTTCTCCTCCACCATCTCCTCCACCTTCTCCTCCACCATCTCCTCCACCTTCTCCTCCACCATCTCCTCCACCTTCTCCTCCACCTTCTCCTCCATCATCACCACCATCATCACCTTCACCACCACAACCACCTTCATCTCCATCTTCTCCACCTTCTTCTCCACCTCCATCATCTTCTTCACCTTCTCCTTCCCCACCACCTCCATCTTGTCCACCCTCACCATCTTCTCCACCATCACCTTGGTCATCAGCACTTTCTCCACCATCATCTCCACCATCTCCACCTTCTTCTCCACCACCTTCTCCTCCACCTTCTCCACCTCCACCTTCTCCATCTCCACATTCTTTACCTTCTTCTTCTCCACCTTCTCCACCACCTTCACCTTCTCCACCTCCATCTCCACCACCATCTTCTTCACCTTCATCTCCATCTTCACCTCCACCTTCTCCACCTCCATCATCTTCTCTATCTCCATCTTCTCCATCTCCACCTTCTCCAATTTCTCCACCTTCTCCTCCATCTTCTCCACCACCTCCATCGTCTTCTCCATCTTCTCCACCTCCATTTCCTCCATCTCCACCTTCTTCTCCATCTTCACCTTCTCCACCACCTCCATCTTCTCCTTCCCCCCCTTTTCCTTCTCCACCTCCATCTCCATGTCCTCCATCTCCTCCATCTCCTCCATCTCCT
>NW_010331300.1:771-1068 GCF_000700745.2 Antrostomus carolinensis | reverse complement strand
CACGGCACAGTGGGCAGGGACCAGGGGTCCAGTGCACCGGAGAGCTGTGCCAGGCTGGGAACACAGCCCCCGGCCAGCCCCAGGGCCGAGCCCCAGTGCCAGGGATGCTCCCTTTGTTCACAGACCCCTGGGACCATCCGTGCCTCTGCCATCAAACCAGAACTCGCCGCCTTAAAAGGCAACGCTGCCGCGGCCCCGATGGGATCAGCCTCGCCTCTGATCTGCAGCCAGGCGGCTGGGCCAGCAACTCGCCCACCGGGCCAGTAACCCGCCCACTGACGGCCGGGAAAGCGGCTG
>NW_010331300.1:0-723 GCF_000700745.2 Antrostomus carolinensis | reverse complement strand
CACCAGCCCCTCAGTCCCAGCCATTGGGGAGCACGGGAATGGCCAGGATCCCAGCACGGCACAGCAGCACCCCAAGCCATGGGCGCTGCCCACCCCTGTGACACCCCACTGCTGGGCACCTGGTCTGTCTTTCCCTGAGGAAAGGAGATCACAGACCACAAGCAGCATCTGGGACACAAAAACCACACTCACAGTAACCGTTTCACTGGGAGTTTTCTCCCTGATAAAGCCTTTTCTGGGGAGTGATCCTGGCTCTTCTCCTCCCCACCCCGTACAAGCCAGCGGGGTCACGCTCCTCCATTACAACTCACATCCTCAAACACAGTTTTGTTTTGTTTTCTCTAGTTTTATGGATATTATGTTCCAAAATATTTTCTGGGTTTGGTTTTTTGTTGTTTTTTTTTTTTTTTTTCCAGGAAGTTCCCATCAGGCTCCACGGGACTTTCCGGCCCCACACATCCGCAGGCAGCAGAGCCATGTGTGGGTCCCCAGCACTGTCCCCTTACAGGAGATTAACCAAGAAATCCCAAAACACGATGGAATAAGCGTGCCCATGAGGCCACCCTGACCCAGCACACGGGGGTCACAGGCAAGCAGCCCTCAGCACACGGGACCAGGGCTGGACCTGAACCCCTCGGCTGGATTTCAAACCCCAAGAGCTGCCCTGGCTCTCGCACCAGGGATCAGCTGGGGAGGGAAGTGGATGTGGGGCTGGAAGCAAAA
>NW_010331299.1:151872-153780 GCF_000700745.2 Antrostomus carolinensis | reverse complement strand
CCTGCCCCTGCCCCCCGTCCGGAGACCGCTGGGAAACACGGCATTTCCCTCTCAAACTGGGTCACATCTGTTCAGAGCTGGTGGAGAATGTGTGGAAGAAACTGGTGGGTCTGTTGTAGGAAGACAGACTTGGCCTTTGATGCTGTTTGCTATTGGGAGAGGGGAAAGAAAAGGAAGAACAGGTGCTTCTTTTTTTTCTTTTTTCTTTTTTCTTTTTTCTTTTTTTTTTTTTCCCCTAATTGGAAAGCAAATTTCACCTTGTTTTACGTGTGTATCTACCCACAGTCTGCTGCTTTTCCAGCCCTTCTGCTCCTGCTCTCACCCACGGTGGTCGTGGCTGCCAGTCCGTTCAGCTTGTGCTTTGCTCTTTTGTTACCAGTTTTAGCTTAAAGCCTCACACAGGATCAAATTCTGCCTTCCTCACCCCACTCTACCCCAGGTGGTTTCTACGATGCTGAAGCAGTTGATCAGTCACCAAAACATAAAGGACCTTCCTTGTAGGATGGTGGAGCAGAGAAGCCATGTGGAAGAGCAGGCCCAGAGGGGTTTGCACAGCTCTTTCACAGCCCACTGCTGTGCGTGGTCTTCCCTCATCTTTGCCGGAGGTTTGTGGAGTGCTGCCACAAAGTGTCCTCTGTCAGTCCATTTCAAAGCAGTTTGATCTTGCTCTAAAGTGTTCATGTGATGCCGTTTCCTCTGCTATACAGAACCTGATGGGAGCAGGATGTCCGTCAGCGTGAGATGAGTGATGAATGTTGGTTTTTCTCTTACTCTGAGTAGGGCTTCATGTCTGCCCATGTTCTAATTTCATTGTTAGTCCAACTGGTGTCACTGCCACCAAGAGGAGCAGCCCACTCCTTGCCCCCACCTGCCACTCGCTGGGGCCACCCTTTGTGTGATTGCACAGTGAAGCACATCAGTGATCAGATGCAGCTGAGAGACAGAAAAAAAAGGGAGGGGATGTTAGTTTTCAGTGGGATCGATTCCTTGCTGCAAATACTTGAATAAGCAAAACAGAGGACTTGGCCTGGGCACAGGAACAAACAGCGTGGGCAAGGAGGGAACACAGTGTCCACATCAGCTAAAACTGCTCCTGGAAACTTGTGTGTCAAAAGATACCCCAAGGGCTCCTGACGTGAAAGTTGTTGAGACATAATCTTCCACACCTAGACATTTCTGGACTTACCCAGTGAGCTAGAAGTGGAGGAGCTGGTAGTGGTGAGAGCAACACACATTCACAAAGTGTTTTTTTCCATTGAAATACATACTCACAACTCTTCTTACTTAAAGAAAGAAAGGAAGAAAGAAAAATACCTCAACCCCAAACCTCCAAACATGTCATTTTTTGAAATATGGCCATTCTATTCCTGGATTGTTTTTCTAGTGCTGCACCATTAAATGGAGAAGTCTTTTCCACTTCCCTTTCCCCTCTCCCCTTCCTGCAGCAATATACAGATAGACCTTAAAGAGAGAGAGAGGGGAAAGGTGCCCTGTTAATTCTTGCAAAGACATTGCTTTTGTTTTTTTCTTTGTTACTAAATTGTAGGATGAAAACAGATGTTTCTTCTCTTTACAATGCACTGTATGGCCTGTCTAAACATAAGGAAAGAAGCACTTCTGCAGACATTCCTAAGTTTCGTCCAAGGCTGGAGTCATCTTCATCATGAGGCAGTTGCAGTGTGGTAGATACTTTGATGAAACATGCATCCAAAGTCCTGCCACATCACAGTTCAGAATTTATTTGGCTTCCGTTTCCATTATAAATGTATAATTTCCAAAATTCTCTAAAATTATTGAATCAGTGAGTGAAAAAGGTGGTGAGGGACATATGGGTTCATCTGCTTGCCTGTCTTTCCTACACACAAAACAAACAGATGCCCATTTGTTTCAGAAAAATAGTTTGCTAGA